>NC_062190.1:7446111-7471111 GCF_912470025.1 Vespa velutina | reverse complement strand
GAAAGGACAATGTTGATGATTATACAGGTGACTTTAGTCTCAGTGCTTCGCAAGAAAGCTTATACGGTGATGGGGATTCATCCGAGGTCGATTATCAAGGAAGTTCGGAAGAAGCATTATATTCCATTGGTCTTGGAAAAGGAAAACCCTTCTGTGCGTCTAAAATCGCTAAAAAGAGATTAGGCCTAGGAGGAGCCATGATAGGTCGACCGAAAGGCGTGGGTAAACTGGGTTATCAAAAGCGTCAAAAAATGAATGAATTTGGCAGAAAAAGAGGTCCCAAAGCCAAAATGAGAGGTATTTTTGGAGTACCAGGGGTAGGATTGCAGGTAAACAAACTTTTCTTTCTCTCTCTTTGTTTCTATAAATATCAGAGTATATAAAAAAATTATGTTTACATTGGTCGTCATATTAATTTCTTTTTTTGTTTTTCATAATTTCAGAGACCAAGTTCAGATTCTTTTTCAAAAGAAGATGAGCCAGGGGTAGAAAACAGATTAGTATTATGCTCTGCAAAAGATAAATTTGTATTAACTCAAGATATTTGTGTTATGTGTGGTGCGATAGGAACTGATCAGGAAGGATGTTTAATTGCATGTGCACAATGTGGACAATGCTACCATCCTTACTGCGCTAATGTTAAAGTTACTAAGATAATATTACAAAAAGGTTGGCGGTGCCTTGATTGTACAGTATGCGAAGGTTGCGGCGAAAGAAATGATGAAGGTCGCTTAATATTATGCGATGATTGTGATATCAGTTATCATATCTATTGTATGGATCCACCTTTAGATTATGTGCCTCATGGAACATGGAAATGTAAGTGGTGTGCACAGTGCCAAACATGTGGTTCAAATGATCCAGGATTTAACAGCAGCTGGCAAAAAAATTATACTCAATGTGGTCCATGCGCTTCTCATACTGCATGCATATCTTGTCAAGAAGCATATAACGAGGGCGATCTCATAATACAGTGCATTCAGTGTGAGAGATGGTTACATTGTGCATGCGATTCCATTAAATCGGAAGCAGATGCAGAAAAATGTGCCGAGGAAGGATATATTTGTATACTTTGTCGTCCGAGAGACATACTCCCGCCACATCTTTTGTGTAACCAATCTAAGCTCCAACCAAACAAATATTCTCGTTCGCCACCTCCAACTGTGCGAAGCCCTGAATTATACAAACCGTCTTCTCAACAGTATTTAGTAGATGGTGTATATTTATCCGAGGCTGGTATGAATCACATTAAATCTTTAACATCGGAACATCAACAAACGAGGAAAAAAAGAAGAAAAATGCTTCCCTTGATAGATAAAGAGGCAGACATTATGGCCACAATAGAATCTGTTGTGGCTGGTGGTAGTTTAGACAATTCCTTAGAAGATAATGGAAAATTAGATCTAGTAGATGTTAAAGATGAACCTACTGAGGTACTTAAAGAAGGTATGGTATGGACACCACGTGGAGATCAGCCGCCACCGGAAGGATTCAGTATTTATACGACTGAAAATGGCATACCTGTTTTAAGACGCAAACGCCAACGTAACTTACAAAAGCTTGGCATTGGTGGATTCATTGTCAGAATAAGAGGTACACGTAAGGATAAAGAGGAGGAAGGGGATCCTGAAAAAATAGCAGATTCAGTAATAGGAATGGCAGATGACAAACCACGTAGAAAACCACAAAGGCGAAAACCAAAGACAAAATTATCCGAATGTTTTCCACTCTATATGCAAGAAGCATTCTTTGGCAAAGACCTTATGGATACTACCAAAGATAAAGATCTTGAAAGTAGTAGCGAGTCCGATGGTGAACGAAATGTTTCTGCTAATGCAGATACTATTCAATTGTCGCAAGATGAATTGAAAGCAATGGAACAAGTTAAAGCTAAGCAAGAAAAAGAGGAAGATAAGTTGCCTGTAGAACAGCCAATAAAACGGGAAGAAATTATGGAGGATGATGGCAGCGATACCGAAGCACTTGGTGATATATTACCAATTTCTGGTGACATACTTGATAGTGAACTTGTTAATACTATTATGAATGAACCAGATGAAGAATTAGCTAAAGCCAGCGAAGCTTTAGACGAATTAGATGATACGCAAGGTACTTCTAAGGATGAATTAACAGACATTCTCAGCCCACATTTTAATTTGGAATCAATGGTCAGAGATATTGGTATGTATTAGCTGTATGGATGTAAAATAAATAAATAAATAAAAAATAATGGAAAACCTAATGTTTATATGTTCATATAGGTCTACCTAATATGGATAGTAAAGATATCGAAGAAATATTCAAAGGAGTTCTTACGGATGAGTCACAAGAATCGCAAGAATCATCAGTGTTTTCTGTACAAGCTCAACCTCCACATCCACCATCTTCCACTACACCACTTGTTTCACCTTCACCACATCCTGGTAAAAAAAACGTATTATTATCATCGAAATAATTTTAATAAGAAATATAATTATTTATCAAATATTTATGTAATAATTTGTAAAGGTATGCAAACGGCTTTACCTCTTGCAAGACCGCAAGTACCTGGTACATTACCTCCAGTTGGGCAATCAAATTTGAATTCTCCAATGAGTTTTCCACCTCCATCCCCGTATCATTCGGAATATAGCAAGTAAGTAAATTTAATATTTTATTAAATTTACATCTAAAAGTAAATCAATGAAATTTATATTTGACAAATGCAACATTTTTGAAATCTTATCAAGTTAATTTAGTATTTGAAATTATAACATTACAGTAGTCCACAATTTAGCCCAGCATTCTCAGAACCACCAAGTCCTTGGGTAAATCCTGAGGATGAAGGAAGTGCTCCAGTGAGTGGTGCCACGATATCGTACAACCAAAGAAGTAATCTTAAAATGGAGGCTGATGAAGCATTAGGTACTGGGGCAACAATATCTTCAGTTCTTTATGCTAATATTAATCATCCAGAATGGAAAACGGAATATCCAGGTAATAAGAAAATTTATTAAGTTTGATATTTAAATATATGTATATAATTTGTTAATTATATTATTTATTATACGTTTGATATATAATTTCCAGCGTGGTCTGAAAGGTGTAAACAAATTTTAAAAAAGTGGCGTGCTCTACCTAACGAAAAGAAAGCTCCTTATCTAACTCAAGCACGAGATAACAGAGCAGCAATTCGTATGAAGAAAACACAACAGGTAAGAATAATTTCTTAGATTTCATATCGCGCGGTGCAAAGTTAGAAAAGAGAGCGTGACATTTTCGTGAAATGTATCAGTTTTCATTTTAAATGGTGTTTTGTGCTAACATACAAATTACAACTAACAAGCTTATTCTTTACATCTCATCGCAAATATATATATCAATATATCGAGTATATAATTACATTATTACGATAAACTTAGATACAGATATATATATATATATATATATATATATATATATCGTATATTCAGCTTTATAATATCTTAATAATTTATATATTTACTATATAAATAATTTATATATATATAAATATATAATTATATATAATTATACATATATATACATATATATACATATATATACATATATATATATATATATGTATATATATACAATGAGATTAAATACAACAAGATGAGATGTTGTGCCTTGTTTCATAATATGACTCACTAACTTTGCAATAATTTTACATGGGTACATATTTGATATATTTTCTTTTATTGTTATTATAAATGTAATTGTCTAATCCCATGTGCATTATCAAAGTGCAAGATCATAGAAATTTAATATATTAATTATCTAACAAAACATTATCTCTCTCTCTCTTTCTCTCTCTCTCTCTCTCTCTCTCTCTCTCTCTCTTTTTTTTTTTCTCTTTTTCTCGTCGATTCGGATAATCATTGAAATCGAAAATTTTCCCATATTATAGGAGTACTTATATTGTCTATAGATCCTGCTAATAGTTTCCCCAAAGATTCCTGTCAACCACGCAGAGTTGAAATTTCTATTATTACCCTGTATGATGTGTCTTGGAAGTATATAAACCATGAGTACTGTAACGTAAAAGTGTGTGAACGTGGCACCCCTTGAACCGACAGATATCCAAGGAAATACCAAGCACGACCCCAGTCACTGCATCAAGCGCACCTACCATCATCACCAAACCTGTCACTGCTATGACATCAGCTCAAGTTTCTCCAGTAGTAGCTATGGCCTCCAACCAAAGGCAAATTGGACTTTTGACTTCAGTGAGCAGTGAAAAGCCGCAAGAAAAGAGTGGAATGTCCGTATCTGCAACAGGAGTGACGGTGCCAACAGCTAGCAGTAATCATCATGCGGAGGTGTGTGCGGTGCAGGGACCGCCGAAGCAGCTAACATCTATCTCCCCAAGTCCTTCGCCAACTTCCACAACCCCGTCTTCTTCACCCAGACCCAGTTCTGTCAATTCTATCAGTTCCATTAACAGCCTGGCGCACCAAGAGATTACGGGTGGCCAGGCTAGAGTAGCTCAGTCGCCAGCCACGCCTTGCACATCAGCAACTGCTTCTTCTTACTGCAACACGGGCGCCGGTGAAGGGCAGCATCAAACGTCACCATCCCAACAACGTCCTACACCTTCTCATATTACGATCAGTACCAGTACTGTCTCTAACAGTCTGGCTATTCCTCAGGCATCCCCCACTGCTAACGTGATGGTGGGGGCAGCTCCTGCCCGCCAATTATCCTCGGTAGACCACCAGATTAGAGTGCTCACCCCATCTGAAATCATGCGCACCCTCCCCTCCTTGAGCCAGGAGCACTACGATCCGCCACCCACTGCAATTATTCACACTGTACCTGTACAGACCCCGGCTATGGTGAGCCACCTATTCTGTGCCTCTAGTGTCTTGCCTTGTGCCACGTATCTAATCGAGACTTAGTGTTCTTTATTTTTTTTTTCTTTTTTTTTTTTCTTTTTTTTTCCCCTTTTTTCTTCATATATACATATATTTATTTGATTTTTTTTCTTTTTCTTTCTTTTTTTTTTTAATTTTTTTTTTTATTCTTTTTTTTTTAATTTTTTTTTATTTTTTTTTTTTTTTGTCCTTTTAGAACGAAAATATAATGAACAATCATACAGATTTATTTTGCAATACAATTGTACGTTCGTTGATATAAGTGTACATACCATAGTCTTGAAATATGATATATAATTCTGGACGTTGATGTAATCTTTAATTACATAAACACCGAAATATTTCAGGACATTGGTTACATTCAAATAAGATCACTTTGATGTTGCATTATTATAGTTCTTGATATGAGATTCAATTTTTTCGTCGTTTAGTTGGAATGAACAAAACTTCGATATTTCATGTGCAAACGATTCGTTTCTTTTGTATGGCCATGATATTACCCACAATAATTGTAAGTTGGAATATTTCAAATTTTTTTTATTTTCATTTATTTTTCTTTTTTTTTTTTTTACTTTTTCTTACTTTTTTTTATATATATATATATATATATATATATCTCAAATCATTTGGCATGTTAAAGGCATCCATTTACGTTTCTTTTTCTTTCCTTTTCCTTAATATCATATCGAATCCTTTTTTACTATGTATTCCACAAAAAAAAAAAAAAAAAAAAATACAATACCCATTATGTCCCTCATTATGTAGTAAAATGTTAAGCTTTTTACGAACATCGTTAAAAGGTTTTTAGTAGATATACGTTGTGATATGTTGTAGAAATGTTTGTTCGTACAATGTTTACACGTTTATTATACTAATTGTTTTTACTACCTACACTTTCAGATTACCAATTATTTATATTGAATTTTTTTTACATTATATCAAAGACCTTTTTTTTTTTTGTTTTTTGTTTTTGTTTTTTTTTTGTTTTTGTTTGTTTTTGTTTGTTTTGGTTTTTTTTTTTTTTTTTTTTTTTTTTTTTTTTTTCCAGTAACATGAACTAGTCACGAAGGAAATTATTTAAGTGAAGGACATCATTAGTACATATTTGTAACTTATATAGGCTGATACATTGCATTCTTAAAATTATTTGAGAAGTCTACTTATATTAGTAAATATAATTGCTGATCTCTAAAGTTTAATGTTTTAAAAAATAATTAAGAAAAAAAAGTACAATAAATTTTATACATTGCTTTATTTTAATACTGTTTACAATTATAAACTATTAACATTTATTTAACATATGTATTTTATATTTTATAAATTTATTATAGTTGTAAACTCATTTTGTATTATGCTTATTTTATTTATTGAAATTTTTTTTTTCTTTTGTTAATCTTTTTAATTTTTGTGCATGAGTAATATTTATAAAAAATTTGTCATGATGAGAAAGTTCGTGATTGTTTTATTTTAACATAATGAACTTTCAATATAAATGGAGTATGAAAATATTTTTTTTAGATGGTGGCTGGTTGTTCCTAATAAGTTGCACATGTGGAAATAAGGTCTTGTTGATAAATTTAATTTTTAGTATCATGCCAGTATGTTTTTGTGAATGTTGTAATAAAACATTTTGGCTGATTGTCATTAATGCCTTGTACTTTATATTGCTCCAAAAATGATTTGGTTAATAGGTCATTATATCCTAAAAATAATACTATTACATTTTTAATGAATAATTCCATATAAGTAACAATTAATATTATATATTATTCTTTCATAAATCGTAATTCATTCAATTCTATTTATGCATCTTTTTTTTACTTTTTTTTTTTTTTTTTTTTTTTTTTTTTTTTTTTTTTTTTTTTTTTTCTTTTTTCTTTTTTGTATTCATCCATGAAGGATATAATGATCTTTTTCCATATATTTATCGTGTTTTTAACAAATTGTTTTTTAACAGGAACAAGAAAGACTTTCCAATAGAGACCGTTCTAGTAGAGAAGCAGAACAGGAACGTCAGTGGAAACAATTGCAAGCTTTACGTCAGCAACAAGCACAGATTCAACAACAAGTAATTCAAGAGCAACGTGTACACGGTATATATAATCACATTGTACATACTGATATTTATAAATATAATATATTTATATTATTATATTTACGAATTTCTATAACAGCTATAGCCAGAGTACATAGACAAATAAGCGAAGATAATACATCACAATTAAATACTGATAATCCAACAGGATTAACAACACAACTTCAAGTTTCAACATCACAGGTATGTTAATATACTAATTCTCGTGTATTCATAATACTTCATCGATACTTTCATGCATGATATTTTTTTAGGAGGGAAATCATTTAGGACCACTTGCATCCCCATCCCCTGGTTCACGTGGTACCTTTGCAACACCTCCAGTTAAAGTAACAAGAGGGGTAGCTCCACCAAGTCCTCATCAAGGTATGCCACGCTTACCAGCTCAACCTTGTGGAACGGTTACACGTCCAGTTGGAACCGTGGTCAGGCCAGGCATGCCAAATAATTTCACACAACCACCTTCTCCGTTCTCACCTCAAGCTCCTCAATCTCCCCATGATTTTCCTCAATCTCCTGCATCCTCTCAATCTCAAGATCATTTTCAACGCTTCGATACGAACGAAGCTTTCTCTCAGGCTTCCCAAACACCTAGGTCACAAATATCTGGTACACCTTCATATTCTACATCACCAAGAAATGAAGTGTTCTCACAACCACCAGGTACACCAAGACCAATGTTTAATCCACCCACACCACGACCTACTACTCATGTGTATGCTCCATCTCGTACCCCTGATCCTTATAGTAATCAACCACCAACACCATCACCTGTTCCAAATTATCCCTCACCAAGATCAGAATCTCGGCAAGAACCACAACAGCAAGAAGTATTCAATCAACAGCCAGAAGTTAACAGGCAATTACGCGATCTTCTCCAAAGGCAACAGTTTAATAAGAAAATTGAATCTGTTAATGCTTCTTGGAATTCAGGTAGATTGTAATATTGTATAATAATTACGTACATTTTATTACGGATCTTTAATAAAATTTTAATCATTTTTTATATGCTTATTTTAAAGATGGACAAAATAATACTGACGGAAATCAGGGACAATTTGAAACAGGTCATGTGCAACTTCCACAACATTCTCAATCCAATAATAATACTGGGGAAGGTACATTTAGGCATCCACTTCCACCAAGTGTCGTAAGACCACGGATGCCACTTCAACCAAATGTTTTAATAAGAAATTCAATAGGTAAGATTTCAAGTGTTATTGAAAAAAAAAAAAAAAAAAAGAAAAAAAATAATAATAATAATAAATAATTTAATTACGATGTAAATAATAAATATAATTAATTATATATGCTTAGGAATAACTTCGAGACATCCTGTAAACATAGATGCGAGACTTCAAGCTATAGATTCACGCGCTAGAATGTTATTACAGCGACCACAAGTTAATGCAAGTATTCCACAACAGCACTTTCAAAGTACGCAACCTTTACAAACTCGGATGCCAACTGCTAGAAATACACTTCCGGAATCTTATGATGTACTCCAACAACAAAGGTTTCAAGGTATTCTATAATTCATATTACTTTTTATTATTTTATAAGTGAAGTGAAAAAATTTTAATTTTTTTTTTGTTTTATTTTTTTGTTTTTTTTTGTTTTTTTTTTTTCTTTTTTTTTCTTTTTTTTTCTTTTTTTTTTTTTTTTTTTTTTTTATGTTTTTTATACTAAGAACCAAATCAGGGACAACCTCTTGGACAACGTATGGTACGACCAGGTCAAGATAATTTAACTCAAGGAATGCGTATGTTAGGAACGCAAGGATTGGTTAGACCAACTATTATGCAATCAACTGTTAATGAAACTACTAGCACTCCAGAACCGTCAGAAATTCCTTACAATGTAACTGCCGAACTTGAGAAATTAGAACAAGAGGAAGGAGCGCCAATGGTCGAGGTCGAGGGCGTGAGTGCAATATTAGGTGATTTAGGTGACGATGATGATGAACTCCTTGGTAAGTAAAAATTTGCCTGAATATATGAATTTGTTTAACTTCATAATATATATATATATATATATATATATGCATGTAATATTTGTAATTCGTTCTTTACAGCTGAAATGGGTGCAGATTTTAATATTTTGGAATACGCAGATCCCGAATTAAATAATATAACTGGAGGTGATAAAACTAATATTCTTGACTTAGAATTGGAACAAGTTGAAGTAGAAACGAAAGAAGAAAAGCAAAAGAAGGAGTCTAAAGAAGAAGAGCACAAATCGGAAGATTTAGCTGGAACAAGTAGAGTACTCACTGGTATAAGCGAAAAATGTACAGTGAGCACTGTACAAACGTCGACTGATACAACTACTGTACCAACACAAGTACAAGCAATGACATCTTTAAGTGCAACTCCACAAGCACCTCAACAACAATCGGCAATTTTACCACAATCACATCCTCAAGCTGTTGTTGTACAACAACAAATGCATCAGCATGTACAACAAGCAGCGGCAATGGGACGACCTATGCCTCCAGGAACTCGAATATTGTCTCCTGATGGAGCTGTTGGTGTCGTTACATCGACCAATACAGTTACCGTCAGCTATCCTTCGACATTTCCTGGACATCCTCAAAGAGTACCACAAACACATATACAAGGTATAATCCAATTTTATACTCGTGGATAATTGATTAGATTTCTATCTTTGATCCATATATTCGTATAGAAAAAATAAAAAAAAATTATTTATAGTTGCTCAACAACAACGTCTTGGTATGAGGGTTGCTGGAGTCCAGAATGTGGCTGGTCGCGTGGTGACAGTGAACCATATGATCGGACCACGTTTGCCACTTGCACCTCCACCACCGCCGCCACCTCCACCACCACCGTATCCAGGCCCACCACCACCATATCCTGGTCCTATACAGGTTTGTATAGATAACATATTTCTTATGTTTCCTAATTTCTGCATCGCTTTCATATCCAGTATCTAATTACATTTAACACCCTTCTAACCGCAAAATAAAAAAGAACTTGATCTCATGCAAATTCAGAATATATTTGATATTAACGTATTTTTTATTTTTTTTATTTTTTTTATTTTTTTTATTTTTTTTTATTTTTTTTTTATTCTTTTTTTTTCTTTGTTTTTTTTTCTATATTTTTATCTTTATTATTCTTTATTTTTTTTTCTTTTTTTATCTTTTTTGTTTTTTTTTTTCAATTCAAAAAAAATTTTTGTTGAATAAGTTTAATAAGTCCTATATAGATTACTATATAGATTATTTCAAGACTTGAAAATGAAATAACAGTTTTTATTGATTTAGAAGCTAACGAACGAAGACACAGACAAGATTTCAATATTATGTTGCCAGAATATAGTCGATTGATTATATGTTAAGATAATACATGAGAAGGGGTTTAAGATACATTTGTTGTATTACGCATCAAAAAGAAATTGAAGTTTGCTGTCAACGTAGGTGTAGCCAAGCGATTTATTTAATCTAAAAGTATTGGCTGGTAAAATGGTGTTTTGGCCTGGGTGTTTGCAATGCATTTGGTGTTGGTGCATGTCTAGATGGGGCTGTGCCCAGGTGGGCGGGGCTTGACGCGGCCCCCAGTTCATATAGGGCACGCAGTGCCAGTGGCTGGTCCACCAATGGCCCCAGTGGTTCATTCTGGTGCGCCTGCAATGGCACCTCACCCTCATCGAAGACCCTTGCTTCTGCAGGTGAGCAAGACTTGAGGCATTTTTTGCACTCAGCACAAATAGTCAAAAAATCACCTGCAATAGTAAAGAGAATAATGAGGATGTATTACACAAGATGATTGCATATTGCACTATTTTTGTTAATATAAAAAAAAAAGGGAGAAAAACAATCAAATATTTCATTGATAATAATTTTTTTAATGTATTATTATTATTATTATTATTATTATTATTATTATTATTATTATATATGTAAAAAAAAATATATATATATATGTGTGTGATATTTTAGCGATAAATATTTTATTGAAATTAAATTTTACAAACGATCGATATGAGTTGCCATTCCAAAAATTTTTCAAATATATATGTGTTACATTAAAAAGAAAGAAGAAAAAAAAAAGTAAAACAATATTACTACTTTTTATTTATGATATATTTTTACGCTTGAAAAATCTTATTATTAGTTACTTTTAATGTTAAGATTGTGCAATGTATTTTGTGTATGCATGAACTTTAAATGGATTAATTTAATCTTTTTTGAAAAGGGTTTATAGTTCATACGAATTATATTTATTAAGTATTTTTTTAGTTTTTACATTTAAAAAAAAATTATAACTAGCTTTCTTCTACGTTTTATTGCCTTTTAAATCATTCGAAATTAAATATAATTTTTACAAACGCTTATACATATATATATATATATATACATATATATATACATATATATATAATTGATTAGTACTATTTTCGCATGTCCATGTTTTATTCCGAATTACACACTTAAATGCTATGTAATGTTATATAGCTATATCATAGTTTATTAGAAATGCATTGCATAACAAATATAAAAAGATAAATCTATGCTAGATAAAAAAAAAATTGTCTCTGTTGATCTTATTGTTCTTTGTTTTTTTTTTTTTTCCTTTTTGTTCATTTCAATTGAATATCCAAGATAAAAGGCATTTGTTAATGTGAAATTATTCTATACAAATAGAAAGTGACCTTAACTGTTAGCAGTCATGTTCACAGGAGCAACCATTGCTATTAGAGGATCTTTTGGAACAAGAAAAACGGGAACAAGAAAAACAACAACAACAACAACAGCAGCAACAACAACAAGTTGACAATACAACTCCTAGTGGAACTCTTTTAAGTGATAGTGACTTTGAGAGACTGAGAGCAGACGTTTTAGGCTCTGCTCCGTTAGCATCCCCTCCTCAAGGAATGGTACCAGTGCCTGGTGGAATTCCTGTTATTAGACCACCGTGTACACCGAGACCACCATCTGCTCCAGGAAAAAATTGGCCACAAGCAGTTTCAGACGCGGCAAAGCTTGCAGTACAAGTACCCAGACAGCCAATCGCTACGCAAACACCACCTGAACGTCAGTACCACATAAATTATTAATAATTTTACGTGTTATATATATATAACATTTTTTGTTTTATTTTTGTTTTATTCTTATTTTATTTTTTATCTTTTTTTATTTTTTTTTTTTTTTTTTTTTTTTTATTTTATTTTTATTTATTTATTTTTTATTTTTTTTTATTTTTTTCTTTTTTTTTTTTTTCATTACAGCAAGAGTAGCTACATTCAATATACCTCAAATACCAGCACCACCGACTCCGCCAGAAAACATAGTGAACGAACAGGATCGTCAAATGCAACTCCAATATGAACAGTGGTTGAATCACCAACATCAAGTATTAACACAACAACTAAAATATTATGAAACGGAAGTCCAGAAGCTGCGCAAAGTAAGAAAAGTAAGCATAGTAAATCTTAGTGATATTTTATATAAAAATAGTATTATGTTTTCTTAACATTTTATGTTTTATACAGTCCCTTAATAGCAAACAACGACAACTTCGGAAATCTGGAAATGAATTGGCAGAAAATGATGCTGCCGAACTTCAAAGAATTTCGAGTGAACAAGCAATATTACAGAAACATTTAGATGCTAGCCGAAAACAAACGAGACAACATGGGATGTTGATACAAGAATATAATACTAAACAACAACAAAAACAATCTCAACCACAAAACAGTGAACCTTGTTCACCGTTAATGTCTCCTTCTCAACATTCACCAATGCATAGTCCAGCTGCACTTGTTTCTCAAAGTCCAGGCCCTGGAAGTGTCCCTGCAAATATGATACAACATTCACCAGCTACGCCGATTATACAACATAGTCCTAATCCACCATTACTGCAACATAGTCCAGGTAATCCACAAACAGCAAATCCGGGTACCATGTCTCCTCACAATATGCAGCAATCTCCGAGGATAGGGACACCTCATTCGCAAGGCGAAGAGAGTCCTTTCAGTCCAGGTGCTATGTCGTCACCAGGGATTTGTGGTCCATCAGCTACTAGAATGACTTCACCACAACATCGTGCAGTAATAACAGGACGACATGCTACGAGTCCAGGTTCTTTTACGACAGAAGCACGAAACACCCAACAAATTATTGGAGATCAAGGAGTTAGAGTACATGCACTTTCTCAAAGATTCGTTCGTCCACCGGTAATAGGAGAACCTGGACAAAGACCGAGAATGCCATTACAAGGAGGAATAGTATATGGTCAACGTTCTCCACTTGGAAGTCCTCAACCCAATCAACAATCATTGATGACTCAACAACAGCATCAACAAATGTTACAGCGACAGCAAATTATGCAACAACAGCAGCAACAACAACAACAACAACAACACGATACAAATAACGTTCCTCAAGACGGGCAAAATACTATAACTCAACGCACTTTACAAATGGCACAGCAAAGGCAACAAATATTGCAGCAACAACAAAGGCAACAACAATTTCTACAAATGCAACAACAACAGCAACAACAACAGCATGGAGCTACAATGCAAAAACCTCCAAATTCTCCCATGGTATCTCAGCCTGCAAATTCACCAAGTCCACAGCTCCATCAACAAATATCGCAAAATTATGGACAACCACCGAGCTCACCAATGCCACGTAGTCCTATGGTACAACAAACGATGGGTTCACCTATGCTTCAACAACAATTAAGTCAAACTTCTCAACCTCCGAGTCCAATGAATACAAGAATGCATACGCATCCTCCCACTTCTCCAATGGTTTCTCAATGTCAACCACCTAGCCCTATGGCTCGTAATCATCCGTCAACATCACCAATGTTACAACATCAGCTTAATAATTCACATCACCCACCACCATCACAAACACCAAATTCTCCAATGCCACGTAGTCCAATGGTTGGTGGTTCTCCAATGCAAATGCAAAGACGACAATCTACTGGCAATAGTCCAGCGATGCCTGATAGACCGCAAAGTGTTGAAAATCCGGGAACCCCAAGAACACCACATACTCCTCATACACCCCATGCAGTTTATGCCCCTCAAAATTCAGGTAACGCAGTAATGTCGAACGATCAACAACAACAGCAACAACAACTTTCTCAACATCAGCATCAACAATCAGTATCACAGCCAGAACAAACGTCTGTAGATCACACAAATAGAGGAGGTGGAAATCCACATAATCCAATAAATCCATTACCATTCATACCAAACTTTGGAAGATATGGATTTTTTAAACTTGGTCTAAGAGGTGGCTCCCCAATGTGGTCAACAAAAGCAGAATCTAGTAAGGGTAAAACTGCAGAGACTCATCTATTGAATATTGATGAAAAACCTAATACATCAGTTGTACATAGAAAAACAGGTATACCACCGTCAAAAATTAATTCTTTAGTTTGTGCAGATTATAATGATTTCGACGATGATTCTCATACGCCACCTCAAACGCCCCCAACATCTACAGAATCAAAACAGACACCGTCGTTACCTGATAATGGTCCATTACAATTAGGAAGCCCAAGTGATAAACTTGAACCTATACCTGATACTACTGATTATGATGATGATAAGACGATAGTTAACACTGAGGTAACATTAAGTTCAACGGCTCAACGGGATAATGATGACATTACTGTCATAGAACAATTTGGAGACACAGAGTTAGTAGATGTTATATCAGGTACGCTTGATGGAGACATGCAAGAAGAATATGTGCTCTTTGAGCCTGGGATGGTTGTAGATTTATCTGCTGATAGTAACGATTCTCTTTGTCATGCACTTGTCAATGACGGTAGTCAAGGACATGACTTGGTACAAATTTTGGAAATTGAAAATCCAGAATCTCAAACTGATGAACCTATATTAAGCGATGAAGATCTTGTACCTTCACATACAAGAAATAAAAAAGGCTTAAGATTGGATATTGTGAGAACGCTTCAATCGGGAAAAAGATTATTGGCAGTAACAGATACACCAGAGTCCCCTGATCAAGATGAATTACGTGTAGATCCATCACCTGGACCATATATGGATCATTCACCAGACCAAGATATTATGGTATCTTTGGACAGTGAATCAGAGGTTGTTATTATTGACCCTAGTACGAAATCACCTGAAGATAATTTCTCTAAGGAATCTTGTGAGGAAGAAAATGATAAAATAGATACTACAAATAATTTAGATGTACCTAAAGAAAATATTATAAAAGAATCTTCAAACGAGGATCAATCAGAATCTCAAAAAGAAACAAAACAAACAAAAAGCCCGATAGCATTTACGTTTCCAGAAAGTGTATCATATAGTCAAATACCGCCTTCCAGTTTACATCAGGCAAATATTGGCTTACCTGTTAGCTGTTTATCTACTATTATGTTTACAACAACTTCTACAACAACTGAAACAAATGTCATAACAGTATCATCAACGATATTAACATCAGATACAACTACTAAGTCCTCTACAACATTTCCGACCGTATGCGTGACAAAGGAGCAAATAACAAATACGTTAAATTCTCAAAGACAAACTATTTTATCATCAACTATGGCAAGTATTGTAGCAGATGCTAAAATAGCAGCTAAACTTAGTCAAACTGTTTTAGAAAATATAGGAGTTACTTCACAGCAAATCACGCCCGAAACGAAGACACTACCGAAAGTGACTTTGTCCAACACAGAAACTTCAACAACATACATTATAACAACAGACAAAATATCAACGCCTAACACACAGTTTGAATATACAAGTTTTGTACAGAATGTTAGTGTGAATACAACAGAATCAACAAGTAATCCTACAAAATTAGTATTAAGCGTCCAGCCTACATCAGTTACTTTATCAACACCAAAAATGTCAATACCTGATCTACCTAAAAAAGATATTGTCGTAGTTACTCCAAAAGACGATAAAAATGAATATACTGGGAGTATCGGAAAAGAAAAGAATGAAAGAGATGAAACGGATAATGCAGAAAAAAATCAAGAAAAAGATAATGTTGTTTCAAAAGTAGATATTAATTCAACTGCAATTTCAGATACAATAATTTCAGATGATAAGAAAAATGATCCATTGAATACAACGGATGAATTAGAAAGTATGTTAGAAGCTATTCATAATCCTGCTGAAAATAATATAACTGGAAAAAAGAATCCACATCCTGAGGAAAAATCAAATGTCTCCACGTTGAAAAGAATGTCGCCTGTTGCTGATGATTTGTCACTTGTAAATATTTTAGAAAATGATGTTGAACCAGCCGTTGAAAATGACAATAAACAAGATGGCACAGACACAGAAGTATCAAAAGTAGAGAAAACTAAGGAGGTAATAAAGCAACCTATTAGTGAAGTAAGCAACGCGGATACCGATACGAATCAAATTATAAGCGATATTAATCAAGAAGAACATAAAGAGAATAAAGACAATGTATCCTGTACAGAAATTGAATCTAATAAACCATATTTACAACATTGCCTAAATGAAGAAAGAAATTTAATGGAAGAGTCATCGGATGATATATTAGATATGCTTCACAATATAATATCTTCTAAACCAGAGATGGCAAATACCGATATTCTTCATGAAGACAGATCTAGAAAATCGAGTCTTATATATCAGTTACCAACACCATTGGATACATTACCTCTTAATATTTTACAAGACTCATTGATGGACTTGGAGCAAGAAAATTTGGAAAATGAACATCTTCTATCTTCGGAAAATAAAATGTCGCCTAAACCTCAAAAAACAAGTCCATCGCCTACGGGATCTATATCTAAGAAAAGTCCACCGCATCATACTGTCCCGTTGGTTGTGAGCACAGTAGCGCAATTACAAAAATGTACAACTACAGTACCTCATCTTTCTCCTTTGTCCAAGCCTACAGAGCTTACATCGAATGTGGCCAATGTATCGCATCAATTGAGAACATTACTTTCTTCTTTACAGACAAATCATTCTCAAAACTGTACAACCAGTCAACAACCTACTATCGTTACTATGGTATCTTCGGTCATTTCAGCGCCGAAAGTCGGAACGATCTTATCAACGAGCACATCTTCTCCGAATTCTATTAATAATACGCAGCCTAATTCAAACCTTCGTTTACAGACATGCATGACTTCGTCTCTTCATGCAAATACAAATAAAGTAGATATTGAATGTACCACTACTGCATACACTTCACAGGGTAAAGAAAGTACAAACTCTACAGTCAGCGTTATTTCAAGTCATTGTAAAGTAACAACCTCTGAGCAATTTCTACGAGTAACTTCAAGTGGAATTCAATCCCCATCAACAAATTGTCTTACATCACAAACATCTTCTGTAATAACTCCTAGACAACCAACTAATACTGGTATATCTATTACCTCAAATGCAATGTTAAATGCTATGTTAGCTGGTACAAATTCGGCAAAACCAACGATCGCTGGACATAGAGCAAATACTGTCCCAACACAGGCCAGTAACTTATTAAGTTCAGTTATGCCACCATCATCTGTACAAAGAACACAAAATCTGCAAGCAATATTGCAAGTAAGCTCAAATAATTCATCAATATCTTCTCGCATTGCCGCTAATTCTACCTCGACAGCGATAAGTACATCTATGCAATGTGTAAGAACCATTGTACCACCTACAGTAACATCTAGTACAAGTAATGTTAGCGTTACTACCAGTATATTACAATCTACATTGTCTCAAACTTCAACACTTTTACAAGCTCAACATAGTTCTGGGCAATCTCAATATAAAACTGCAGGTCTCTTACCTATTGACAATAAAAATAATGAATTGGAGGGATTAAATCAAAGTTCTGCTGGAAAGAAAGAACAAGATGAGACAAATTCTAAAATGCAAACAAGTATTGATAAAACGGTTACAACAAGAAACGAATTAGAAATTGGTAAAGGTAGCTTAACGACAAACTCTCACAGAATGGAAGAATCTCAGAATGTATTATTGAAACAATTATTGCAAAATACAGCATGTGCAACTACAACATTGCCAGTTAGTAGCTCACAAGGACCAAGTTTGCCTTTAGTACCATCATTGGAAGCACAATTAGCAAGGCCAATTCCACCTACTCCATCCTTTCTATTATCACCCATGCTAAATGAGACACCAACTGCCAAATCACCTGCTAATAAACAAGTTCTTACTAGAGAGACTTCGTTTCTATCACATTCGGTCACTCCTCTTAAAGTTCAAAGTCCACCGATAAAAGAAGAACCTCCAAAGCCGCCACCACCACCGCCGCCACCACCTCCACCACCGTTAGCAACATCTACACCGACCCTGACGCAACAACGATCCGTTGATACAATGGTAAAGCAACAAACGACAAACCAGGCACCAAAAACTGTGGTGTCTACCACTACACAGGCAAATCAACAACCTACAACTGCTCCAACTGTGAAACAAGCAGCACCAGTGTCAACAAAAAATTGTGAAGTACTATCTTCTTTGCAACAGGATACTAATACTAGCCAACCTCAGATGAAAACATCTAATGATCCTGCTATCACAAATACTACACAAGTGCAACAGCAACGTGCATCGACACCTATGATAGTTTCGAGAATGGTTTCACAAACAAAGCCTACCGTAACTACGACTGTACCTGCAAAAATTACGCAGGCTATATCACAAGCATCAAATAACGTTCACGTTACACAACAAGCCCCATCAGTTACACCCCCTCAGACTTTACAGTCTCAACCTCTATTGTCAGTAACTCAAAAATCTATAGCTACATCACAACAATCTACACATATTAGTTCAGTACAGCCATCAGTGCCTCAAACAGTGCCCCATTCTATGGGTCATCAATCACAGATGTCACAGGGTGCAAATGCACAACATTCAGTGCCTTTAGTAGAAGTCAAAAAAGAAATTCTTGATGAAGTTCTGTCCAGTGGTACACCTACCCAGTTAACCGATACCAAAGACTTTCTTACTGCCAAAGAGGAGCTTATAGACGGATCTATGGATGATAAAACTGGTATATTATTTATATACCATATTACCAATAACTTTTATTAATAAACAGTGTACATAATAAATATATATTATATATTTATTTTTAGATCTCAAAAAGTTAAGAAGGCGTCAGTATCAGCAAAAACGTAAACAGAGTCAAGGCAAGGACGCAACAGCGGTACCTCAAAAGAAGCGATGTAGAAAAGTATCGCGATTAGACGAAGATTATGACACGTTTATCGATAATTTTATGATTCAATTACGGCAACTTCAACCAATGGCAGTGTTGGAACCTCTATTAGGGAGAAATTATGGTGTTTGTCCTATTTTTGGTTCAGGGGAATTATTAAAAATTGTAAGCCAAAAAGATTATAATACCAGAACTGGAGATTTAATTGGCTCATATGGTTCTGCTAATATACCTGGTGTCTCCGATCATTATAATACTCAACCTTTTGGTGAATTAGAACCGTTACCTCCTCAACAACCTATTTCTACACAAAGAGGATTTTACGATCAGGAATTTCCACCTCTCAAATTGGATGACTGTATGTATAATAATAACAAATTAAAATACCTTTTAATAACAATTATTTCAGCTTATTTTATAAAAATTATTATTTTAGCCGATGAAAAGAAAGAAAATTCCTTGATAACGAATCGTGATGTTGATTCTCCTGATACGATAGTAAGCTCGTCATCCCCAGAATGTGTGATACCAGAGTTCATCCCTCGTTTCCCAGGATTAAGATTAATCGAAGAAGAGTCAGACGAAGAATCTGATTGGTTAAAACGAGTATCACCTGTTATACCTTTAATTTCTCCTATACCAATTAGACTTAAACCTACCTATATAAGAGATACAACCAAACAAGATAAAGAAAACTTAGGAATTCCAAGGTATGTGCTGATTAATGTTATTACTTAATAAATTATACCTTGTTATCTTTCTTCTTTTTATTTTTCTTTTTTCTTTTTTTTTCTTTTCTTTTTTTTTTTTTTTTGTTCTTTTTGTTTTTTGCTAAATCTACTTCTCCTCATACAGGCTTGGAAAATCTCCACCAACACCATTAAGGGAGAATGGAAATGTTACTGTTACCTTGACTTTGAATAGTCAGGCTGCAGATGATATAATGGGTGTACTTAAAGATTTGGCAAATATACTAAACATAGCTCCTCCAACTGGTTACCAGATAGTAGAACGTACCACTACTCCTCCTAGTCAAAAATTAGGACTTTACAGAACTAAAGGAAAAGATGGCAAAGAAGGAGGTAACTAAATTGTTTAATGATTTTATTTATCATAATTGATATCCTAAAAAAAAATAAATGTTCGATTTGTATGATATAGTTGGACCTGTTGAGAAAAGAAATAAGCTAAACTTTTTATTTATAGCACCAATTGACATACAGAGTATTTTGAATGGTGCTGCCAAATTCTGTCGTCATTGTGATGTTGTGATATTAAATAGCTTAATAAGAAAAAAAGTGTCAGATTTACCATTTTTGAGTAAGGAAGAAGCAGAACCTGGTGACGAATTATGTTTTTGTTCAGCAGCATGTTATATGCAATTTGCTCTAATGCACAGGACACCTACAAACACGCAAGAAAAAGTTAGTTATATATTCGAAGAGAAAAATTTTACCTTCGAAATGCATAAAATTTACTTTGTCCTTTCTTTATAGGCTGCGACAATAGTAGATCATTTATGCCAAAAGGTAGATCCCAAGGTAATAGATGATGATTTTAAAAAAATGCAAGAGAAAAAATTTTCACTTAAGCAATCTATCGACCACGTGGAAAGTATGGAAATAGAACCTGAAAATAAATCGGATGTTAGAATCAAAATTGAGGAAGAATTCGAAATGCATGATAATAAGGAAGATTTATCGGATGAAAAGCGACCAAAGAAACATGCTGCCCTCGAGGAACCAGCTAATGAAACGAGTGAACCACCCCCACCTGCGAAAGTATGGAGAGGTTTAAAATATAAAACTTGGACCATGGGTGCGATACAGCCTGCAACTAAATATAAAAAACCCACCGACAAGGAAATTACCGATGTATGGACAATTGACATCGCATTATAAATATATCTCTTATTATTGTAAAATGATTAACATATGAAATATTGTAATTATATTTATAGATGCTTTTCCGCATGGGTGTAACCGTGATACCTGCAAAGGCAGAAGACAGTCGCCGATGCATGTTTTGCCAAAGCCAAGGAGACGGTACTGCCGATGGACCAGCTCGATTATTAAATTTCGATGTTGACAAATGGGTACATTTGAATTGTGCATTATGGTCGGAGGACGTGTATGAGACGGTAAACGGCGCATTGATGAATTTGGACACTGCTTTACAACATAGCCTTGTATTGAATTGTATCGTTTGTGAGAAACCAGGAGCTACAGTGAAATGTTTTAAAATGCGTTGTACGAACGTTTATCATCTTGGTTGTGCGGTTAAAGATGGTTGCGTATTTTATAAGAATAAAGTAAGTATTTATATTTTACACGTGGAGCTGTATATAACTCCTTAAACATCAAAGGCTAACTTTGTACTAATGATAATTTCAGAGCACTTACTGCTCGCAGCATGTACAGAAAAATGAGAAGGATAACGAATTGACAACCTTGTCCGTATTTAGAAGAGTTTATGTAAATCGTGACGAGAATAGACAAGTTGCAGCAGTGATGCATCACTCTGAGCATAATCATCTACTCAGAGTAGGAAGTCTAATTTTCTTAAGCGTTGGACAGTTACTTCCTCATCAGCTCGCTAATTTCCACACGCCTAATTATATATATCCGGTCGGTTATAAAATCGTACGATTTTATTGGAGCATGAGAAGGCCCAACAAACGTTGCCGATACGTATGTTCTATCCACGACGTTTCAGGACGACCCGAATTCAGAGTATTAGTACAAGAACCATTACAAGAAGATGTTGAATTACGTGATGCTACGCCACGAGCCGTTTGGAGTCGAATTCTCGAACCTCTTGCTGAACTTCGTAGGTCGACACACAGTGTTCAATTATTTCCACGTTACGTTTCTGGCGAAGATCTTTTCGGCCTTACGGAACCAGCTGTAGTACGAGTTCTTGAAAGTTTACCTGGCATCGAAACCCTAACAGATTATAGATTTAAATATGGGCGCAATCCTTTATTAGAATTACCTTTAGCTATTAATCCAACTGGCAGTGCAAGGACCGAAGCCCGATTAAGAAATCAATTACCTTGGAAACGACCTCACACTCAACGTACTGGCTCTTCGGCTCGGGCAAATTTTGTACCGACTGCCACGGTAGCCGGTGAAGTTGCATGTCCGTATTCGAAACAGTTCGTACATTCGAAAAGTTCGCAATATAAGAAGATGAAACAGGAGTGGCGAAATAATGTTTATTTGGCACGTTCCAAGATTCAGGGTCTTGGTTTGTACGCCGCGCGTGATCTTGAAAAGCATACAATGGTCATAGAATATATAGGGGAAATAATACGAACTGAATTAGCTGAAACCAGAGAAAAGCAATACGAGGCTAGGGTAAGTAAAGCTTTATCTCTTTATATAGACTTCTTTTATTATTTTTCATATTTTCGTGTCATTTTAATCATATATAAATATATTTTTTTTTTTTTTTTTTTTTTTTTTTTTTTTTTTTTTTTTTTTTTATATTTTAGAATCGTGGTATTTATATGTTCCGATTAGACGAAGAAAGAGTTGTTGATGCAACTCTATCCGGTGGACTTGCCCGATATATTAATCATTCTTGCAATCCCAATTGTGTCGCTGAAATTGTTGAAGTCGAGCGTGATCTCAGAATTATAATATTTGCAAAGCGAAGAATCTCACGTGGTGAAGAGGTATATTGGTTTCCTTTTCAATGACAAATCTTATAATTTTCTGGACATTACATATTGAAATATATTTTCGATCCTTTCACAGCTGGCATATGATTATAAATTTGATATCGAAGATGACCAGCACAAGATAGCATGCGCATGTGGTGCGCCTAACTGCCGCAAGTGGATGAACTAAAGAGAAATCGTCCACTGTTGTTATTGTTACTACGTTATTGGGTAGGTTTTACATGAAGAAAAAAATTATATATATGTATATGTATATATACACACACACACACACACATATATATATACATATAAAGCTACTATATAATGTATATATACACAAATGTATATATATATATATATATATAAAGCTATTATATATATATATATATGTGTGTATGACATATATAATATATTTTGTATATATACATATATATATGATAGACACATTATTTAATTTGTAAAGTGCCATTGCAGTTTGAGTAATTGAATCATAGTGAAGTTGGTGCTATGCCATCACAACATTCCTCCAAAGTTGTACAATATTAGTTTTATTCTATATAAACATAAATCATTGAACGCTTGTATATTACGGAAGAAAAAAATTTTCTTAATGACACGACAAAACGTGAAGAGAAATAAAAAGAATAATAATAATAATAATAATAATAATAATAATAATAATAATAATAATAAAAATAATAATAATAATAATAATAATAATAATAATAATAATAATTGCAGTGTCGTGTATATGTATACAAAAAGTTTGTATCTTTGTATGTTGAGTAATGTCAACGATAGTTGACCAATATTGTATTATAGATCGTTTATTAATTATTATTGCACCGTCTCTGTACATAAAGTAGAGATCCATGTTATTTTGAATCACCAGATGAATTATGTAAAGTAACAATATATCTAATTTAGAATTATATACAATTATAACTATTTGATTATATAATAAATCCGTACAAAAAACCTTATACAAACTTGTTTCTATTTCCGTTTTGCTTTCTATTTTGTGATCTATACATTTATCTAATCAAATCATGCATATTTTCTTTTTTCATCATGCAATTATTTAAGTGATTCATAACCTAAAAAAAAAAAAAAAAGGAAAATTAAAAAATAATATCTTGTACGTTTACCTTTATTAATCTTCTAAATGGTTGATATATTTTATTATGTATATGATAAATAAAATTTGAATCAGGTGCGAAAAGAGATCAATTATTTCTTGATATGGAACTTTATTCCAATACTTCGTACACACAACGATATTCACAACGAACTGTAGTGTATACACGTAAAATGTACAATACAATTCCTTTAAGAGCTTCGTTCGTATCGTTAGTATAAAAAAAAAAAAAAAAAAAGAAAAAAGAAATAAGGAAAAAGAAAATCAACTTGAAAACAATATGTACAAAAGGGAGAATACATTTTTATAATACAAATGCCAAACGACGATTTATAAAAAAAAAAGAAAAAAATAAAAAAAAAATAAAAAAAAAAATAAACATTTAACAAAAAACTTAAGATATAAATCAGTTTAATAATAATTACGCGATATATAATCTTGAATATAATAATAATAATTATTATAACTAGCAAGCTTCGATAAATTTAATAAATCGTAAAAAGAGACGTACATATATATATATATATATATATATATACATATATATATATATGTATATATATATATATAGTATAACTAGGCGAACAATATATATTTATATTACGAAATTAAAAATGTGAACATTTAATATATAATGACTAATAAACGATAACGCGTTAATCGTAAATGCGAATAATAATAAACGCATAGGTGTATGAAAAAATATATTTTAAATGCAATTCTTTGGCAATTTTATTCTTTTAAAATTGAAAAAGAAACTTGTCCTTCGAGAATGAGCAAGATATATATATATGTGTGTGTGTGTGTATGTGTGTGTGTGTGATATATATCTATATATAATATGTATATACATGAGCCGATGTAACTAAAAAAAAAGAAAAAGCTTCGGTTGTAAGTACAAAAATGAAATACGTTCATGCTTGCGTGCGTACGCGATGATTAACTAACTTAATCAAACGTTCAAAACTATAGATTAAAAAAAAAAAAAAAAAAAAAAAATAAAAGAAATTTGTATATGTATATCGAATCG
>NC_062190.1:7423611-7443611 GCF_912470025.1 Vespa velutina | reverse complement strand
CTATATTTTCGACTTTTTTTTAAGGATATCATTTTCTATCTAAATACCGTTTTTTCTTTTCTTTTTTTTTTTTTTTTTTTTTTTTTTTTTTTTTTTTTTTTTAATATATCTTTGATTCATTTTAGAAAATAAACCAAAAGGATTAGCCATTACTATGAACTACAAGAGTAACCTTTTAAATATTACTTCGTTAGTTAATAAATACTCTCGTTGCGAATCGCGATTATACATTTCTATCAAAATTTCTTTCACGATATTTAGTAAATAACTTTATTGATAATCAGTGTTTTAACTATTCTTATAAATATGATCTCACAAACAAATTAAAGAAGTGTGAACAAAGTGGCAAATTATATTACAAAAAAAAAAAAACGATATAAAAAAGAAATTAATAATTATTCATTCATAATTCTTATTTGTAGTATTCTTTGGTTTGTTGAATTATTCATAAGTTTTAAGATCATTGGAATATTGCATTACGATTACTTGTTAAAATGTCCACTTAATAATTACTGATAATACGTAAAAGAATATATATATATATATATTCTATTCTCTATAATAAATACACTGATTACAAATAAAGTAAATCTACTTCGTGATACAATTTGTGATAGCTACACAATCTTAAACTTTGAGAGAAGATTATACTTCTGACACATTACACACATGTCAACCAGTGTCAATAATTGTATTATACTAAATTGTTTTTCATAAAGTTGAAATCATTGAATAAGTCTAAATTATTTCATAAGTCAATCACATTTCAATGAAATTATTGAAAAACGAAGATATTTCTATTTTGATATAATCTTTCAATTTGTCATACCAAAAGTCATAGACATGTCAAATCTTATATATCATTAAATCACATAAATTAAATGGTAAAATAAAAGTTTCTATTATAACGCATATAATTTAACTGTTCTGCTAAGTTATTAAGATATGAAAATAGAAATAGTTCATTAATATAAGACCATTAAAATGTCTGGAACATAGTTTGGTTTTCTTTCTTTTTCTTTTTTTTTTTTTTCATTTTTTTTTTCTTTTTGGTTTTTTCTTTGTTGTGTTTTCTTTTTTTCTTTTAGTGCCATGAGTTAATTTTCAATTTAACACATCAACATAACTTAATTTATCCAGTCTTAATTTGCACAGCAATTAAGTGCCATCAGCCGTAGTGTGATTTGTTTTAGTTGAAAAAATGCAAATCAATAACGAAATAAAAAAAGAAAAAAAAAATAATAATAACAAAAGCTTCACTTTCCATGTTTATGATATCCTCGTAAGTTCATTTTTTTTCAACAATCGTTATCTTTGATATATACGCGTCGTGATATATATTTCTTTTAAAAATAAATATAACTATGTGCGATTACACGAATGAGAAAAAAATAAAAACAAAAAGAAGGAAAAAGGGTAGAAAAACAAAAAACAAAAAACAAAAAAAAAAAGAAATTTTCATAAAATTTCTAAACAATTCCTCTCCTAATTTATATTCGGAATAAATTGAATAAATTTTGATAACACCTTATCACTGCAGAAAACCCAAGATTGCCCGTGACATTTAGCAGACTACGGAAATTTATCAAAAGTTACTTATTAAATATACTTATAATTATATTCGTTAAACACCTATGATCTATAAAGATTTTATCTATTGGGGGAAAATATTATTAGATAAAAATATGCTATTTGTATGATGAGAGAGAGAAAAAAAAGAAAATAAAAAAATAAATGATAAGACATGGAAGTTGCAATCGTAAAAGCAACTTTTGTTCTATATAGTAATATATATAGCGTGTCTATTTTCAAAAAAATAAACACACGCATAATAGTTTTAGTATACTTTTCTTTTCTTTTCTCTTTTTCCTTTTTCTTTTCTTTTTTTTTTCTTTTTTTTTTTTTTTTGGTAAGTAAAAAAAGCAATATTATTTTTGTTACATCATTCGGATGTAATTTATAACAAGCTAATGAGCTCTGTTATGAAATGTTAGTAAGAGAAGGAAGAAAAATGAAAAAAATTAAAAGAAAAAAAAAAAAAAATAGAATAATAAAAAATAAATGAAGCGTAGTAATTTAAAATATAGAATAGATTGTAAAATGTTTTCATAACGATAAATATTGTTTTATCTGATAACAAAACAATTACACGTAGATATGATAAATATTTTCGAATATCGTGTAATATTTTTTTAACCGAATATTAGTCGAATATATTTTTTTTTTACTTGTCGAGAGAAGAAAACATGATTATATATCTTTTAGATTATATATCATCTATATATATATATATATGTATATATATATGTATGATATATGACAACTTCTTTTTGCATCCAAGATTTTGGTTTTTTGCAGTTTTACTATAGAGATCTAACAATAAAAGGACAAAATCCCTTTATCGTTATTTATAAGAATTCGTTTCGAATAAAACGTTATTATAATTATTTTCTAACATGCAGATGACTGATCGATCATTTTCTAAAATGTGAATGTATGTACGTACGCGTACGTACGTACGTATGTGTATGTGTATATTGTACCATCATTACCACTCTACATATTCTTTGTTTTATATTTTTCTTCATAAAAAGGCACGAAATTTAATCGAGCCTTTCTAGATATTTAATTGTTATAATGACCCTATGAGTTTATAGTTATTAACGAGTAATTTACACTAATGCCGAGAGTTAGTCTATTACCATTACCCAATCACCACCGGACATTCATTTGATGCGAGTTTAATGTTTTTTTGTTTCTTTTTTTTTTTTTTTTTTTCTTTTTGATGTACAGGCGAATATAAAACAGCAGCTTTCTTTTCTTGTTGATATTTTTAACATCACAATTAATAAAATCCAGATCTCTCGTTGATACTTTTTTTTTTTAAAGTACAAATTATTTCACACTTGTTTTATCGATCGCATCGAAAACAACAAAAGGCAAAACTTAAAAAAGATAAGAAAAAGGAACAAAAAATTCAAAACATTTTCTTTCTTCAAATAACTTCTAAAGAATGAAGAAAAAAAAAAAAAAAAAAAAAAAAAAAAAAAAAAAAAAAGAAAACATCTATAAATATTTACATTTATATTATCTATAGAGATAATTAGAAAATTTTGAAATTTATTAATTGAATAAAATCAGGAATGATTCGTATCGTTGGAAATTCATTTTTAGAAATCTGCTGCATCGATTGATTGATTATATAATGCCGTATGAATATTATAACTACCGTATTAATGATCGCCTGTTTTAAATGATGGTTATATGTATTAAAAGAGATAATGTGTGTGAGTACAAGGTACAATAAGGTACAGTACTTAACAAGTGATGGAATCGAATACATCGTTAGTAATCGGTTAATATCTCTTAGAAATTTTGAGCTAATGTT
Organism: Vespa velutina; assembly: GCF_912470025.1. Classification (NCBI taxonomy): domain Eukaryota; kingdom Metazoa; phylum Arthropoda; class Insecta; order Hymenoptera; family Vespidae; genus Vespa; species Vespa velutina. Next base: position 7,440,223 of record NC_062190.1, on the reverse strand, counting down.
TTCCGTATAGCTGCGCATATTTGTAGGAGCAGCAACGGATTAGACCACACATGCTGAAAATACACCCATCACACGTCAACCAATATCCCCGCAGTAGTCCTGACCATTTAGAAGATTACGGTTGTAAATGGCAGCCCTGTAACTGTACCTATTTATGGCTGGTCGATCAGGAACTGGAGGAGGTACTAACGCTACGTCAGCATTCAACAAAGCACCGCTTCCTTCATCCACTTCACCGATACTGCTCTCTACCAGAGATGGTTCGACCTCTGCGAATGCCAGTCTTGAACGTAACAAGTAGGCGTACGTCTTATACCTCTTTAACTGTTACAACAAAAGATATATAAAAAAAAACAAAAAAAAAAAAAAAAAAGAAAAAAAAAGAAAAAAAAATGGAAAAAAAAAAAAGAAATTATTATAATTCGATAAAAGGAAATTTTTAATAGGATTAATAATATAATGTTTATTTAATATTGATTAATATTATTATTAGGATTATTTTTTAAATTTTACCTCGTGATGTAAATATGCACCCTTCTCTTTATAATTTTGTACGGCTAAAGCTTTAGCTCCTCTTTCCGGAGGATGCCGTTTATGTTCATCCAGTTCGGATTCCAGTCTGCTAACTCTATCCTCGTGGTCCCGCAACTGTTCTCTCTGATAACACAACAAAACAATCCGAAGAAACGTCGATAAAACATTTAGCGAAGCGATCGACGAACGATATTCAATTTTCTAATATACATAATAAATATATAACAGTTTCGATAATAATCGTGCAGAGGTTTCATTGAATTTATATGCTCGATGATGATAAATAACAGCGGAATATTATACCAGCTCTGTGTTGATTTCAAAGAAATAAAAGAATCGTTCTTCTCAAACCGTATGAATGTACTACTTGTGAAGATACAAACTTAGAGAACGAAGCTTGCTTCGAGATTAGTGGAGGAAGGCTTGTAAATAAAGAAAGAATAAAAATAGATTATATTCCTTACTGATAGATAAAGGCTACGGAGAGAGAGAAAGAGAGAGAGGGGGGGGGAGATAGAGGGGGTGGGAAAGAGAGAGGGGGGGGGAGATAGAGGGGGTGGGAAAGAGAGAGAGAGAGAGAGAGAGAGAGAGAGAGAGAGAGAGAGTGAGAGAGAGAGAGAAATCTATTAAAAGTTATAGAGCAATTCATTTCTTTTTTTTTGGTTTTTTTTTTGTTTTTTTTTTTTTTTTCATTTTATACAAATCTTTTCGAATCAACATTTACATTTTATTACTCACAGGAGATAATTTGGTGTGACTGCAGGGTAACAGAGGCCGTTGAAATTTTCGTTGAGAACCGACGGCTCCTGCGAGGGGTTGGCATGAGAAACTGGCGCATACAAAATTGATTGTGTCGATCCACGATTGTAATTCTTTGGAATCGCTAGAAATATAAAAAGAGATACTTTTAGATCCTATAAATCTTTCTTCGACGGCGCATTTTTCTTTACGGGAGAAAAAGGGAGTGGGGTGGGGGGGGGGGTAGGCGGGAGAGGAGGCGAAAGATTAAGAGAGAAAAAAAATAGAGGAAAAAAAAGACAAAACAAGAGAAGTAGTAGATGGACAATTTTTCTAATTTTTTCTTTTTTTTTTTTTTTTTTTTTTAACCATTAAGAACAGAATACCTCGTTTGGAAAAGATATTCCGCTTGATCGGCAGTTTGTAGCCTGAAAACGTGTTGCTTCTTCGTGTAATCCGACGCTTTCGTCGCTAATGCATGATGAATACGTATCGCGTTGTGCAAACTATCGTTACGGAAGCCATGCTCGTCCTTATGTAAATATAATACAAGCTCTCTCAATGTACAATAATACATCTTCCAACCTCTCTTCCCGAATGGAGCTAAAAATTGTTTAATAAATGATAAGACGTATGTTATTATACTTTTCATAGTTTTTTTTTTTTTTTTTTTTTTTTTTTTTATAGTTTTCATAGTTTTTAGTTTTTTAAGATAATAGTATATTGGTATATAACGAACTTTTTTTCCCATTGGAATCATAACAACATTTGCGCATAACGTAACCCTTCTTGAACTCCGTAGCACCTGTAACATTTGGCACATCGAGAAACGGATTTCCAGTACCAGCTATCGCTGGTCCATCACCCTGTTGGATCACCTGAGTCGTCGTTTCATCGCCCTCATCATCCCTTATTAAATGTAAAATAAAAAAGTAAGAAAGAGAAAATCGAATTGACATAACGATCGAAGAATTTTATTATCATTATTATTATTTTTTTTTTTACTTTTATTATTATTATTATTATTATTATTATTATTATTATTATTAATATTATTTACTATTATTATAAGGAAGAGATTAAAGTTACAAACTTACAAAGCCCAGTCCAAGGGATAAGACTTGATAGCATTGTAAAGTTGCTTTAGCACCTCCCTAGGGAAATTATCACCGTCGTTGAGTTCTGATAAATTTTCTATAAACTCCGAACATGACATTTTTCTACCGATATTCTGCCCATGAAGATCGGTATTTAGCAACATAATAGCACAAGTTAATGTGTGAACTGCATCTGAAAATATTGATATATAATTGAAAATAAAAAAAAAAAAAAAAAGAAAGAAAAAAGAAAGAAAAAAAGAAAGAAAGGGAAAAAGAAATTCGACGATAATCGATTGTTTTAATGTACATACCTTGAGAGTTAAACGTGCCGGGATTACAATCAAGATACCTCTTAGAGAAATGTACAAGAACTCGCTCCCTTTCTTGGGTCTCCCCCGTTAAAGAGAACTGAACAAGGAACTTTCTGAGAGCCACGTCCAGCGTGTCTCGTTCAAAGTTGAAATATTTCAAGTACTCCTCGGCTACCGCTTTACTGAAGTCGTTGCTGTAAAGGAAGGTTTTTCGTTAATGTGTATATATATATATATATATATGTGTGTGTGTGTGTGTGTGTGTGTGTGTGTGTGTACATATACATAGACATATATTCCCATTTCGTCTTTTGCTACCTATACGCAAAGAGAAAAAAAACATACTTTTTACTAAGATGTCTGGAGACATCGGATTTCTTAAAGCCATCTAAAGAATATAGCCTTTTAGCTAGTCGAACGGCGGACGGTAGATCCACCGCTTTTGGACTGTAATGGAAGCTATGGAGACTCTCGATATCGCTTTCTTCATCAGCCGACTGAGGTGGAGAAGCACCGCTGTGTTTCTGATCGTCGTAGAATCCAGCACTGTAAGCCTCCCTCTCGTCCTCACTTTCTTTGAGCTCCTAGTAAAAAATTCGTCAGATCAATTAGATATTATTATCTCTTAGATCAATCAGGATATATCAGGATATATTAAGAAGGATCTTAAACATACCTGATAACCAACGAACTCTGGAGTAACGTTACCAGAGTTTAGAGTCGATGGTGAGGATCGTTGGGCAGCATTTTGTACCGTCGAAATGTTCGGTGGCAATAGATCAACGGACGATGCGCTACCACCACCAGATGGAACCGTCCTTCTTCTTGCCTGTCTTGGACTAGCGTTTCTCGAAGATGAATCCTTGTCCGGTCCCTTAACTTGAATAACTATCCTATGCTCGGCCGCAGAATCCTGTTGTTGTTGTTGCTGCTGTTGCTGAGCGTAGGAAGTCGGTGGTGCGTTAGTAGCGTTCGACGTAGTACTCGGCTTGAGTCTCCTTTGTGGTGGCTCGCTCGCGAGTATCGTCGAGTCACTGTCACTGGGATCACTGACCATCATAATGTCGCGCACACTGAGAATATCCATGGTCTCCTCGTCGTTGTAGTCCGGACTGGACATGTTGCTGATGGCCTCCGACTGGCTGAGGTCGCCGTTGGTGGGATGTAGGCCGGAGGTCGAGGAGGTGGTCCCGTCGCCCGAGGGTCCCACCAGGGCCGGCGGAGCGGTCGGTACCGGCGGTGGGAACCTACGGGATCCAGAATTGGAGGACATGACGGAGGACGAGACCGAGGTCGGGGAAGCAGGTGATAGGGAACGCTGCGGACTAGTACCCTCCGTCGAGGAGCCGCTCGAGGAGGAACTCGAGGATGAGGAGGAAGAGGATTGAGAGGAGCTACCATTTTGGCAGCAGGAGGTGCGCTCCGAGGCGGATGGCGAGCTGACCGGCGCGTTGTACGTCCAGACGATCCTCTCGCTGGACAGGCCCTGGCCGCTGTCCGGCCGCGTGTCCAACAGGGTATTCAGGCTGGACGTGACGTCGTCGTCAATGTCTATGTCCACTGCGCTCATCGAGGGATCCTTTTGGAATTGCAAGTGATCCTCGGAGCGCGAGGTACGGACGAAGCCGCTCGAATAACCGAAACTGCTCGCGGCGGCATTGGGCTTGCTAGAGTCGCCCTGGCTCGTGCATTGGCCGCCGTCGCGTTTGCTGATCCCGACCGGCGAGGTGCTGGCCGAGTTCGAGCCAGTGCACTTGTACGCACGGTGATGGCCTAACATCTCGTTAGGACTGGTAGGTACCGAGTTATGATGGTGGTGATTGTGATGATTATGGTGATGGTGAGAGTGATGATTGTTGTACCTAAGCGAGTCGACCTTCTTCTGGTACTTCGGCAGGAAACCGCTGCTTTGCTGCGTTCGCGACAGGTTCAGCATGAGATCGCCGGTCATCATATAAGCTTCGAACCTGAACGATAAACCCATCGATCCCCGTTATCCTATTACATCTTATATACATTATATTTTATATACATATATATGTACATATATATTTTCAAAGTTATACATTAATATTTTCCAGCTCGTTAACGATGAGAGCTCTAACAACGCGAATCTTAAACTTTGTGATATCGCCGTTCCGTCGTCCTCGTCCTCGTCCTCGTCCTCGTTCTCGTCGTTATAGTCGTCGTAGTCGTCGTAGTCGTCGTCGCCGTTGTAGTCGACGTCAAACGAAACTTTTCAACGCAATAAACTTACTATTTTATGCTAAAACGCACTTTATGAATCATGAATGTATCGCTAAGTTACTCGCCGAGTTCATCGAGTTTTCCTTGAATAATCGAAAAGAAAGCTCATCCAAGGCACCTTTCATAACTTTTCGAACAATTAACACAGAGAAGCTTTTACAGTTCTCCCTCTTTCTATCGATACGAAAAATAAATTTACTTTTGCAAGCACCGAAATAATTCGAGGCAGATATTTTGATTTATAATCCCCCCGTTTCATTTATACCAAATAAATGTGAATCATTAAAATGATTGATTAATATAAATGTAAAAAATGAACTGTACAAACGGACTGTACTAAGGGATCCATTCAATAACGGTCCTGTGTCCCCCCCTCCCTCTCCTTCTTTTCCCTTCTCACTCTTTAAAACTGTACTTTCATCGGATAAACTACTTAACGTCCCAAAGAAATTTATTCTTTTATGAACTTCTTATCTAAACACGAAAAAGTCCTATGTAACCTTCCATTAGATTAACGACCGACCTACCTAGGCGTGTTCTTCTGACGACCGAACTTTTCACCAGAAAGTGGCTCCCACTGAGCACGTTCCTCTTCCTTGAAACTATCCATTGATGGTAAAAGGGCTTCCAAGTCGGACGAACCCGATGGGTCACTGTAGGAACCATTGCTTCTGGTCGAATATTGTGTGGCACCTTGAGGGCCTTGAGGTGAACCCACGGGCAAAACCGGCGATCCAGATTTTCTCGATTCCTCGTTCTCACAACCACTACTCGATGAGGATTTCACGTCTCTAGAGTTTTGTGCGATGATATTTCCTTCTCGGGTTGATTTCGCGACTTCGCTTGCATCCTCCTCGGTCGTTGCATCCCCAGGTGATAGGAGTCGACGCACGTGCGCCTTTATCGCGGGATCTGCGATGATAGAAGAAAAAGAAAAAAAAAAAAAAAAGAAAAAAAAACAAAAAAATTGAAAGAAAAATTTAGAAACAAAAAGACAATAAATCATCAATATTATTTTATTGCAGTAGAAAGCAAAAAAAAAAAAAAAGAAAGAAGAAAAAGATAATATAAAAGTCATAAAAGAAAAAAAAAAAAAGAAAAAAAAAGAAAACATCTCTTCTGAAACATTATATATCAAATCTAACGTGTCAATTAAAAAAAATTTGTTTATTGAATGCTAGTGCATGAATTTTATATCCTTGTATACATATATATATATATATATATATATATATATATATATGTATTAGGTGGACCGGAAAGTAATGTCGCTTTCTTAAATTAAATTCAAACGAATAAATTTTTAACAATCAAATATCGACATGCGCAGAAACGACATTACTTTCCGGTCCACATAATATATAAGGTGTCTTGATCTTTAAGAGATTTTTCGATTCAACATATGATTTGTATAATCGAACGATTAGATTATTCTTTACTCGTCGTTGATGACGAGTAGATGATATCACTATCGTAACACAGTGAAATCACGTTATAATATTTCGAAATTCAACGAAACCATCAGACATACATGAGCATGTTGCACTCGGCACGCTAAAAATACACTCCACGCAAGTCCGTCGAATACAAACGACACGGAACGAGGACAAAAATGTACCTTTAACGTCCATGCAAGAATATACATACATATTCTAAATACGCTTTTCTCTCTCTTTCTTTCTTTTTCTCTCTTTCTTTCTTTCAATCTTTCTGTGTTCTGCAGACGGCGAAATTAGCTTCGTTATCATTTGATCGCCCTCTTTTGGTACTGTCCTTAACGAGGAACGACTTCGTGGTTTCGTGGAAAAACTCGAAAAGTCATTATATACAGGGTGATCCACTTAACGTGCTCAATTTGCATAATATTATTTTTAATACTATGAAAATATTTCATATGATCTGATTTACATTACATAGGTCATACAGTATCAATTTCTTCTTTCTCTCTCTCTCTTTTCTTTCTTTTTCTTTTTTTTTTTCTTTTTATCAATCTAGCTATTTATTTAAATTCAATGCCACGATATTAATTTTTATTAGCCGTACAAATTTAATAATACGTAATTAACTTTCAAATTATGGATTGTATAACAACCTAACATTTCTTTCTTTTTTTTTTTTTTTTTTTTTTTTTTTTTCCCCTTACATTATAATAAAATGTTTCATACGCATTTATTATATACGATTTAAAAAGTTAGATAATGTATTCGTGTTAAATGCCTTATCCTAAATCCCTACATAATCAAAAGCCATGATAAGAAGGGGGACCTCCGATAATTACCGTAAAAGAAAGCCTACAACACGAGATGCCAATCTGATCTGATCTTAGATTAGAAACGTTTCAGCAGAATAATCCAAGAGGTATCGTTGTGTCCCCTCTAAGGATAGAATGGTTCTCGTAGGAGGCATTATTTTCAACGAAGGAACGTTCAACCACCCCATTTCACCCTCCTCCACCCTCCCTCTCTCCCTCCCTCCCTTCTCTCCTAGTTTCATCGACCGTATCCACACCCTCGTCGCATCGCACCACGGCGCAAATTCGGAATATGTAAGTTAACTACATCCTCCTATCTCTCCCCCTCCCCCTCCCCTCCTTCTACAAACGGATAGAAGAGCCACCGCCTAGAATGGCTTTCTCTCATAGGTTATATAGGGTGTTAAAAGGAAGAGTTCAAACTTTGATGGTGGCTTATATTATTCAGCAATCCGAATAATAAACGTTCGGTCGGTATCAGGTAATCTTTGTAAATAGACTTAAGGGATTATTTTATATAAATAAATTGTGATTAAAATAATTAGGATCTTAACGAAGTTGTAAGATTTTCAATACTTTTTATTCTTTCTTTCTTTTTCTTTTTTTTTTTTTTAATTTTTTTCTTATTCGCAATCTCATTGATCTCTTGTGAATCGTAAATAAATGTATACACCATTGATAACCGTACAAATTAGAGGGATTAATAAGAAAACATATTGTTTGTTGGACAAGATACATTACATGACATTTACAGAACGTGGAAATCGATAGATAATTTTTGTTCTTTTTTATAAATCTTTGAATGGACATCCACGTGGACGGATCCGTCATTTTTTTTTTTTTTTTTTTTTTTTTTTTTTTTTTATCATATTATATCAGATATAATAAAGCTTTTATCGGATATAAATATCGAGCGCATTTTTGTTACTCAATGAATATGAAGAAAAAGGAACGTTGATTCGTGAAATAAAGGTTCAAATCGATAAATAGCTCGTTACTAAGAGAATCCTCGTGCGAGTTTTCTCTTTTCGTAGTAGTACTAGTATCTCGGTTCAAAGCATCTCATATCTGGGACAAGTCTTTCGACGACGACGAGAGAGAGAGAGAGATAGCGAGAAAGAGGAACACTCGCAAAGTCTGATTAAAAAGCCGGCAGACGGTTATTTCATGGCCCCCAGAGTCAGAAGAATTTATTGCCAACGCGTGCAGGACTTCAAAGTCTTCGAGAATGAACGAATACGATCGTGCCAAAGAAAACTTTCCGCGTCCAGATGCTCGCGCATTTTCGCTTCTTCCACGGACATATCCCTTGTAACTTTAGAGAGAGAAAGAGAGAGGGTAAGAGAGTGAGAGAGAGAGGAGAGAGAGAGAGAGAGAAAGAAGATAAAAGTACCTACATTTACCTAGATCTATCTAATGTAATAAGTAACATATGTATATTTACGTGTACGTAACATGTAGTTACGTATTATACATTTAGGTATATGCAGTAGTATGTACGTAAATTTACGTATCTAATATACACATATACATACACACACACATATACATATATATATATATATATATATATATATTATATAGTATGTTTATGTAATATCTATGTGTATATTATTACATACGTAGATTTATATTTATGTAACATATATGTATATTAACGTATATGTAGTAAGTAGATAAATTGAGATGTATGCAATAGCTACCTATATTTATGTATATGTAATGTATACTTATGTTTACATGTTGTAATACACATACATATATACATATATACATGTTTACGTGTATGTATTACGTACACGTGGTCACGAGAAATAGAAGATCTCCATTTCTGTAAATGTGAAAAAGAAGAAGAAGAAAAAGAAAAAGAAGAAGAAAAAGGAGAAGAAGAAGAAGAAGAAGAAGAAGAAGAAGAAGAAGAAGAAGAAGAAGAAGAAGAAGAAGAAGAAGAAGAAGAAGAAGAAGAAGAAGAAGAAGAAGAAGAAGAGGTCAAGGAAGTTTCGCGAGTCTTGCGGAAGTAAGATTTACGACTAACAGAAGGCTGTCAGTTTAAATAATATACGAACATCCAGGCGACCGATCGAGTAAAAAGAAATGGGAATAACCTGGACATTTTCTTTCGTCTTCAGACATTTTTCTTCAAAAAGAATAAGAATTCCTTAGAGTATCATAGACTTAACGAAAAAGAAACATTTATCTTGTATAAGACAACACGTTCGGTCTCTACAGTAATCCTTCTACTTTCGTCTCATAAACGCTCTTGGCTTACATGATTTTCCTCTCTTCCTCTCTCTCTCTCTCTCTCTCTCTCTCTCTCTCTCTCTCTCTCTCTCTCTCTCTCTCTTCCTCTCTCTCTCTCTCTCTCTCTCTCGTTCTCTTCCACTTCCTCTTTCTCTTACTCCTACAACGTAGACTATAGACGATCGATTAATCACCCCCGTAGAAAATCGTTGGCTATTCTCTCAGCTGCTCGTTTGATCGTTCGACCGTGTACCTAATCGCCTCGCCACTCTCTTTTCAGTTTTCTTTCCTAGTCTGGGTTCCCTCTATCTATCCTTTTACCTCTACATCTACATCCAATCATCTACCCATTTACATTTTAGTAATGGCAATCCGTCGCACTCGAGAATTGGATTTGTTTGAATTTAAAAAGAAAAAAATGTAATAATAATCGACAAATACTGATGAATTAATGAAAACGGATTAAAAAACAAAAAGAAAAAAAAAAAAAAAAGAATAAAAGAAAAAAGAACGATTATCATTGAAGAAAAATTTAATAATAATAGACAAATTTGATTGTCGAATTAATAATAATACGATTAATAACAACAACAACAACAACAACAACAACAACAACAACAACAACAACAACAACAACAACAACAACAACAACAACAACAACAACAACAATAATAATAACAACAACAAAAACAGCAACAGCAATAGCAACAGCAACAATAATAATAATAGTAATAATAATAATAATAATAATAATAATAAAAAATTAATAACAATGATAATAATAGTAGTAGAAGAAAAAAATTTAGAAATAAAAGAAGAAATTTTTATTTTAATAAAGTAATCTCTATTTACTAACTAAAGTCGTATATTACATTTTTCTTACACAGAGAGAAATTTTCTTGAATAAAGATAAAATATCTGATCCTCTATCTAATTGAAAGATTCAAGAACCGTCTTCGAGAACGGATCAATTTTTATCGAAAGCCATCGAAACGGGTTTGCTTGCTGTGAACCTGGGTTCGTTCATGCATACGAAGGTTTACTATCGTCCTACAGCATGACCTTTCTCTCTCTCTCTCTCTCTCTCTCTCTCTCTCTCTCTCTCTCTCTCTTCCGCTTACGCTCTTTTACTCAATTCACGCTCTCGTCGAGTCTGAACGACACACACACACACACACACACATACATACACACGCGTACCTGTGTATGTATATATACATATATGCGTACACACACAAGCACACACAGACACACACAAGCAAACACAGACACACACAGGCACACACAGACACACACATTATATATATTATATTATATACACATGATACCGACGAGGAGTTGGCTGTTTTCTCTTACATTGTCGCACGTTTATGGCCTCGTAACGGTATTACATTATTATTATATTATCTCGTTCAGGTTCAAGTGCATACACACTACGATCGACGACGACTCGTTCTATCATTAGATCGGAAAAGAGAAGCAATCTTGTCATTGACAATCTCTAACCGTCGTTATCGAATAACGATTTTCGTATTTTCTATTGTAAGATAACGAAATCCCATAGTTGATATTCTTATTGGAATGCAATACAATATGATCATTTCTTAGATTATTTCCTTGAAATATTCGATAAAGTTACGGCGGAAGATAGTGAGGGGAAAAAAAAAAAGGACGATCCAATTGTAGATGCTCCAGATAATGGAAATAAATAGAATGGACATAAAAAGGGAAGGAAGAAGAAAAAGAGATTACATGAAATCTATTTTGTAACATTCGAAATGAACTTTTTCCGAACAATAATATTATCGGTATGTTGTAATTTTTCTTTTTTTTTTGTGAATTCAACGAATAAAAAAAGTTTCTTTTTCTTTTCTTTTCTTTTCTTTTCTTTTCTTGTTTTTTTTTTCTTTTTTTGTTTAATTGTAATTAATACACGTAAACGTTCATCTACTTTGCATGCTCATTTGTGCAATAAAATAAGATAAAATAATAATAATAATAATAATAATAATAATAATAATAATAATAATAATAATAATAAAAAGGTCTATTATATGACAGTCGAATGAAATGAATATTTATGAATAATAATACCGTAAGTTGCAATTTTGTCAATTGGCTGAATGAAAAAAAAAATTACACGCTTATTCTTTTCAAAATTTACCTTATACTTCGACAATGAATTCGTCGAAAGTTATTTTTATGGGGAAAAAAAAAAAAAAAAAAAAAAAAAAAAAAAGGAAAAAATAAAAAGAGAAAAAATACACAAAAAGAAAAAAAAAAAAGAAAAGAACGGAAGTAACACATGCAACCATTCAAGTTCGCGATATCTCACGAGATTCCTATTATTATTTCTTCAAGTTCAAGAGCGCGAACGCGTGCCAAGAGACTTATGTTCTATCATTAGATCGTCTTCTCTAGGGTTCACTAACCAAGCGATTCAAACTTCCTCTTTCTCCTTCCTCGAACGAATTCGTTTGGAATATAGACAAGTATCGAAAAATTTGTTTACTTAAGATAAAATAATAATCAAACTTGATTAACGTTTTAATTAATTATTTATATATATATATATATATATATATATATATATATATCTAGGATTTTTCACGATCAATTAATTTTGATTAAAGTAAGTATTTTATATTATTAATTAATATAAAATATTGTATATATGTATGCATTTTTTTACATAGACGCGTACAAACATATATAGACACACGCATACATACACTTAATCTGTCTATGCATGTGTATTGTACACTTCTATAGTACATATATATATATATATATATACATACATACAAATGCATGTATGTATGTCATACAAATGTATATGTATGCCAATATCTATTCACTTGTAAAGTATGTATCTATCTAAATGAAACAAAATAGAAAATAGAAAGAAAGGTAATTTTCAAAATTGTCACGATTTCTTAGTTCTCTTTAATGAATCGTCATTCTCCAATTCAATGCTAATTCGATGAGTTCATCAAAAGAGAGAAGAGACACAGAGAGAGAGAGAGAGAGAGAGAAAGAGACGGGAAGGAAGGAAGAGAGAGGGTTGATGGTTCAAAGAAAGACAAGGAAGTTAATCGTGCGTGTGAACAAGAAACGATAATACGATGGCAAGTGTCTAGAAGCTTCCGAGACGAATGAGTCACATATGTAGTATGTAACTTCGTGAAAGCAAGGCATCAAAGATAAGCATTAGCCATGAACATTTCATCTATTCAACGATTTCCCTATTCGGCGTGGGATTAATTAAGCGGCTTCTGTCATTAATCCTGTGGCGTAGAACGTCCGGATAAGTAGAAAACGTGATTGTCAGATTGATCTATAAATCGAACGAACGTACGAACTAACCAACGAACAAACGTACGAACGAACGAACGAACGAACGAACGAACGAACGAACGAACGAACGAACGAACGAATGAACGAACGAACGAACGAATGAACGAATGAACGAATGAACCAACGATCGATCGTTTAATCGATTAAACAATTCTACGAGAAAATTAGAAAATTAGAAACGTCGAAGTTAGCCAATTCGAATGACAACGAATCGTAACAAGAGAAATACCTATTTTCGTATGTACATGTCTATGTATGTATGTATGTATATATGTGTATATATATACATTATATATATATATATGTGTGTGTATGTAGATATATACAATAGGTATGTATGTAGGTAAGTACATACGTATATATAATCGAAAGTTCATTCTCATTCGAAAAGAGCAACAAAATAGAAAATTCAGGGGACGTTTTACACGACCGATTTATAAAGTAACAACCAGCGAGAGATAATTAACTTGGCAAATAGACCGGACGTGGATGCTTGGGCTTTTAGAGAAGAAGAACGGGAATGAGCACGAGGACAAAAGAGAAAAAGACGAATAGAGCGATAGAAAGAAATAGAGAACTCAGAGAGAGAGAGAGAGAGAGAAATAGTCGACATAGACGGACAGACCAATAGACAGATTTATAGACAGATAAAGAGAGAAAGAGAAAGAGAAAGAGAAAGAGAAAGAGAAAGAGAAAGAGAAAGAGAAAGATATTCCATCGAGAAGGACTGACTAATAGAAAAAGAAATAGGTAGACCCATAGAGAGGAACAGACAAACAAACTTACTAAAAGAAAGTGACAGAGAAATGGACATACCGATAGAAAGAGATAGATAGACAAACTTACTGATAGAAAGAGACAGACAGATACAAAAAAAAAAAAAAAAAGACAAAAAAAACCGAAAGAGAAAGAGAAAAAAGACAAGATGGACAATAAATAAAGAGTAACAAAAATAATGAGATAGAGAGATAGAAATAAAGAAAGAGAGAGAAAGAGAGAGAGAGCTTCGGAAATTTTATGACAATAGTTCTCGTTTAACAACCTATCGACTTTCCGATTCTCTCTCTCTCTCTCTCTCTCTCTCTCTCTCTCTCTCTCTCTCTCTCTCTCTCTCTTTGACTCTCTGTCTTCGTTGAACAGAAGGGGTGATTCTCTCGTCAATGACAGCTGGCGCCAATGAATACGTTTCGTTACTATCACTACCACTACCACTAACATCACCATCATCCTACTAACCACCAAGTGTGTTTACAGACACCGCGAGCGCATTACCCGGACATCCGTTGATATGTTTTCCACGCTCTCGAATTGATAACGCGCGTCCAGGAATATATCGACCTTGTTTTCGAGAGCTTGCTTTCGAACGGGAACCTCTTCATGAGAAATCAGCCACGAGCAAAACTCTTCTTTTCTTTCTCTCTCTCTCTTTCTCTCACACACACATACACATACCTGTATACATACATTCATACACACACACACACACACACACACACACACACACACATATATATGTATACATCGTCAAATAATTTCGACAAACGACACGAACAGTTGGGAAAGTAATTAATGAAATCGTTTTTCGTTTCAAACAGTGAAACTCATTAAAGTTTCGCTCAAACCGATTCTACTAACCCTCTTCCCCCCCCCCTTTTTTTTTTACTTTTCTTTTTCTTCTTCTTTATTTTTCTTCTGGTTCTTCCTTCTTTTTATTATTTTCTTTTTTTTTTTTTTTTTTCTTTTTCCTTTTTCTTTTCTTACATCGACGAAACTAACGTCGGGAAAAGGAGACAACGAAGGAATATAGAAAAAGTTTCGAATCCGCTTGTCCGATTTAATTGCAACTCTTGCGTTATTTGCTAGTGCATCATGCAAAGAAAACAATAGACATCTGTTGGCCCCGCCCCCCTTCGTCGTCCATTTAACAACTCGGCAATTTCCTACGATACCAAACTTGATGACGCATTTAACGTCTTCCGTTCTCGATGGAATTACAATTGATTCCATTGCATGGTGAAAGCAAAATAGATAAATAGATAGATAGATAGATAGATAGATAGATAGATAGATAGAAATGTGGTATACTAGGAGCAATATCGGAATGCAAGATTGGATTCGTTCACGTTCTCGAACGAACATCTGTTTTCTCGCACTTCCAATAATTCTGATCTCGAGTTACTACTGTTATCTATATTATGCTCTTCCTCTTTTGATTTTAATTTGCTATTGCTTGTTCTTTTTTCTCTCTCTCTCTCTCTCTCTCTCTCTCTCTGTCTCTATCTATCTCTTTCTCTTTGTCTCTCAAGGATTTTCTTACAAAGAATAGAATTTACAAGAGAGCAACGAAGTTGAATCGATCTTTCCCTTTGAAGTGCACATTCTATATTGTCTTTTATGTTTTCAACGTGACCCTTTTTTTTCCGATTCGATTGTTCTTCTGGATTTTATATAAATAATTGATAAGAATGGTTGTTAGATAAAAAAGATTATTTGGAATGCGAGATTAATTACGTGTTTACGTGTCTATTTCTGCTACATCATTATGAGGATTGAAAATGTTTTCCACGTACACTTACGAGTGTTTTAGATATTTACGAAGAGAAAAAAGGAAAAGTAAATAAATAAATAAATAAATAAATAAATAAATAAATAAATAATTGTTATTATTATTATATAACAAGAATTAACTCTTAAATGTATTTTGTTATAGTATGCGATGTTATTGATGTTTAATATTGTCACGTGATAATATTTAAATTTTTTCAAACAAATCAGGATAGTATAATTTCTTTGTTTTTTTTTTTTTTTTTAACATTATTTCTATTTTAATTTTTATCTAATAATTGATACATTTCCTTTCTCTTTAATGAGAGAGAGAGAGAGAGAGAGAGAGAGAGAGAGAGAGGGAGAGAGAGAACGAAACGAAATGAATAATAGATTATTATCTACGTCAAAGGATTAATGACAAGATCCTAATTTAATTTTTTTAATTAAAACTCTCATAAGATCTTTTAAATTTATAGTTCATTATTTAAAAACACTTGAATAAATTTTAAAGTTTAAGAAGTTTTGATTAAATCATTATTTTCGATCTAATCACAATGATATTTTCGACGTTGACTTTCGAAAAGAAAAAAGGATAGAAAAAGAAAAAGAGAGAGAGACAGAGAGAGAGAGAGAGAGAGAGAGAGAGAGAGAGAGAGAGAGAGAGAGAAACAAACGTTCCCCATAAAAAACCGCACGATATCTCGGTATACAACAAGTTAAATGAGGAAATTCACTTTCCTCTTCGTTGAGTATCGATTTAAAAATAAAAAATCCATTATTCGCATATATATGCATATACACATACCTACACGTACACACACACACACACATATATATATATATATATATATATACAGAGTGGTTCAAAATAACCGGCAATAAATTCAGAGCTTTTAACTTCGTAAATTACCGTACAAATTTTCATTGTTATTATTACTTTTTCCAATATTTCTTTTTGTCCTTTATCATCATCGTTATTATCAATTGACAATATAAATGAGAAAAAAACAAAAAAATATGCGTTCATTTTGTATTTTTGTTTTCTAATTTTTTTTTTGTTTGTTTTTATTTCATTTGTTTTTCTTTCTTTTGAATTAAAAACTTTTCAAAAGCACTCGACCATTATTACTACCACAAATTATTTAACGTCAAGACTTTTTAATTTGGTCCATCGGAACGTATTTTGAATAAGAGATTGAAGAAGTGACCACAAAAAAAAAAAAAAGAAGATCCATAACTTTGAGATCAGAAGAGTTTGAAGACCATCTTTTTTTTTCTTTTCTTTT
>NC_062190.1:7408611-7421111 GCF_912470025.1 Vespa velutina | reverse complement strand
CATATATATATACACACACAGACATATAAAAGCTTACGAGGGTTGCTTTTACGCTAACTGGTTCAGAGTTCTATTCTAACACATATAATAATATCACGCGTAAACCGAGATAAGGTGGATGGGCCTGCAAATTCCACGGACATAATTCCACAGTAGAAATACGGAACATACATTTCCATGCGATTTCATATTCCTCGCACGTTCCGCACGTTAAAAATACTTTTCAACTATGTTCCATGACATCCGGACGGACGCATTTCATCAAGGAAATATTCTCCTTCCTTGAGATTACTTATTTACGTATGTATACATGTATCTATGTATGTACGTACAATGGAGGACATGGCCCACGTAGAAATTAGAAAATATTTAGATTTAATAGATTAGATAACAGATGGTTTATTCTAATATTACTTTTACTTGTGAATTAGTTTGACAAAAAAAAAAATAAAAATAAAAATAAAAAAGAAATAGAAAGAAAGAAATTAAAAAAGAAAAATAAATAAAAGATAAAAGATTTAATATCAAATGATTCTCACTGAAGGAAATGAAATCGAGAAAATTCATTATTATCTATTCTCAACGAAGATAAAATTGAACGAATTTAAATTTATTCCCGACGCTTATTCTAATTTTCATTTTAATCGTAAATTCGTTTGAGAAAGAAAGAAAAAAAAAAAAAGAAAAGAAAAGAAAAAGGAAAGGAAAGATGATACTTAAGAGAAGAGAGAAAAAAAGAAAAAAAAAGGAAAGTAAATAATTCGTTATTACGTTCTTCGCGTAGAAATTAAATGAATTTAGATTTATTAGACCAACGTATATTACATTCATTTTAATTTTTATTTTATTCGTAATTCGTTATGGAAAAACGAAAAGAAAAAAAAAACAAAAAAAAAAAAAAAAAAAAAACAAAAAGAAACAAAAAAAAACAAACGAAAATAAAAAAAAGAACAATGAAATAAAAGAGAAGAAAAACAAAAGATGATTTTTATTAATTTTCTAACTTTGAAAAAAAAAAAAAAAAAAAAGAAGATAAATCTTGAAACTAATAGAAGTAACTTATTATTACGTAGGACGTAGACACAATACGTGAGAGATATGTACTTTCGTTCAAAGTACCGAGAGGTCTAAGGGTTTAACAAATGGGATCAAAAAGGTCAATCGAGTAGTCCGTCTTACAGGCGAACGTTCAAACTTACGTTCGCATATATATATATATATATATATATATATATATATATATATATATATATATTCTTTAACTACTTCGATGACGTAATACCTACTACATAAGATAAATTCAAAACTCCCGCTACTCAATAGGATTAAATCATTGTAGGAGGATCTAGTGAGATAATGCGATTTATATCGATCATTGATGAAAAAAGAAAAAAGAGCGAGAGAGAAAGAAAAGAAAAAAAAGAAAGGGAGAGAGGGAGGGGGAGGGAGAGAGAGAGGGGGAGAGAGAGAGAGAGAGAGACAAACATACTCGTAAAATAAAGATTTTAAGTTAAGAGAAAGAAAAAGAGAAAGAGAGATACACACGCGCGCGCGCACAAAATAAAGATTTTAATCTCGTAGAAAGAGAAATACACATACACAATACAATCAGATAGACAAAGATATATAAAATAAAAATTGTATCTTCATAAAAAGAGAAAAATAAAAAGAAAATAAATCGATCTTACATATTCTGTTTTCCAATGTGTTGTCGAGTTCTATTTCTATCGCCATATTCTAATCACTCATATATGTGTGTGTATACGTCTGTACGTGTTTGATAATATTTCTGACAATTTTACGTCTCTAACACTAACAAAGTTAAATATGAATAAAACTGTGGGAAAGGAAAGGAGCCGTCGTTGCATGGAGTCCGCCTGGATGACGTTTCGAGACTCGTCGACGGGGCACATTCAAGAGAAATGAGAGTCGGAAATGAAAGTCGGAATAATCGATAGTAGAGGAGTATCGATAGTCACGAAAATTACGAAAGAATGCAAAGTCAAAAAGTAAGAATCGATCGGATGAAAGGATATAAATGTCGAATGGACAAGTCAATTCTCGGTTTTTCTTTTTTCTTTTCAATTTTTTTTTTTTTTTTACTTTTTCTTCTTTTTTCATCTCTCTCTCTCTCTCTCTCTCTCTTTTCTTTTTTTTTCCTTTTTCTTTTTTTTCCCTCCCCATTTTTCTTTTACAATCGCGCAAAATCGTTGGACGTAGAGCTACCTCGATAGTAGCATGCAAAAATCCATAGATCCGTAATCAAACACTGGTAACAACGCCACGTAAAGCTCGATCCTTTCTTACGTAATAATGCATTTTTATGAGCACGCTCAATGGAACGAGATTTTCACTCCGGAGATTAATACGTTCTCGCGATAGAGAAAATGAATGCGTGAATGTGTGTGTGTGTGTGAGAGAGAGAGAGAGAGAGAGAGAGAGAGAGAGAGAGAGGCGAGATGATCGATCAAAAGTGAAAAAAGAAAAACAAAACAAAACAAAAAAAAAAGAAAAAATATATAAAACGAATGAGAAATTCACAAGCTCTATTAAAAATAAAATATCAAGCAAACAAACAAATGAAATAATGAATGATTTGAAAATTCGACCAAAACCCCGAAAAAATATCAAAGATAAGGGAAAAAAAAAGAAAAAAAAAAAAAAAAAGAAGAAGAAAGAAAAGAAAATTTTGGAAACAATCTAGGAAAGACTTGGAAAATTCGAGTAAAAATAATCGAAACGAACGTAAAAAAAAAAAAAGAAAAAAAAAAAAAAAAAAAAAAAAAAAAGAAAAAAATTGTCAACGATTTGAAATTGTCAAAAAAAAATTTTTAACCGCTCATACAAACTATATATCTACAGATACATAAATAGGTATTATATACGTATAAATGAGGGTAACGAATACAAGATGTAAAAAAAAAAAAAAAAAAAAGAAAAAAGAAAAAAAGAAAAAAAAAAGGGAATCAAAAATGTCTAAATTAAGTTGAAGAAAAAAAAAAAAAATCAGTGTGTTCTTCTTACCTTCTTTAGTACTAAATCGGTTGACATCGACTTCGTTCACCCTAAGTATGACGTCACCGGCCTCGACCTGCAAAAAAAAAAAAGATCGTTTCTATGAATCGGTGTCGTTCCAACAAAATCAGCAAAAATGTCCAAACGAAGAGACGTCGGACTAAAGTGATAAATTAAATGTAAGAGAAAGAGAAAGAGAAAGAGAAAGAGAAAGAGAAAGAGAAAGAGAAAGAGAGAGAGAGAAGATAAAAGCAAAACATGAAGTTGCGGCAAGTAAGCAAGTAAGTAAGCAAGTAAGTAAGCAAGCTGCAAGTGTTATTGCTACATGTCGGAGAAAAGTTTAAAGAGAATAGAAGAAGAGGAATGCATCGTCAACGGGCGATGCAGCCATCGTTGCGGTGCTCGCACACGATTTTAGAGCACTCGTCGAAGGTCAGTGCACTCGAAAAGTTTTCTATCCTTCTCTTTTACCATAACGCATCACACCGTACTGTACCACACCACACCACACCACACAACATACTACACCACACATTACATTCCATCTCTTTCCACTCTCTCTCCTTCTCTCTCTCCTTCTCTCTTTCTCTCTCTTTTTATTCCTCTTTCTCTCTATCGCACGTGTTCTCGTTCGTTTCACCACTCGAAATCTCCTCGATTTCATGAAGCACCGCTTTTCCTCGTGACGGCCTATATTTAGAAACAACTTCCGTACTACATTAATGCACTATCGATCTTGGCAAATGCATCGCGATAAGGTAAGATTCCTTATTTGCGTGTACCTATAGCTGCGAAAACAGCCGAGGGAGATAATTCGATAGAACAGAAATAAAATTTTCAAGGATTTGCCTAATTTAGATTCTTCAAAATATATATATATATATATATATATATATATATATATATATATATGTGTGTGTATGTGTGTGTATTTATGGGATGAATCAAAAGTTCCTAGGGTTATCCAAAAGATTCTTTAGATAATTTTAAATTCAATTATTCGTTGCCAAAGCCTTTTAGTCTAATCTGTTTTTTTCACTCTTCTTTTTCTTTTCTATTCTTTTTTTTTTTTTTTTTTTTTTTTTTTTTTTTTTTTTTTTTTTTTTTTTAAGATTGTAAAACTACAAAATTTACAAGTTGTAAAATTACAAAGCCTAAAAAGTCTCGAAAAAGAGTAATTGGTATTTTAAATCATCTAGAAAATTTTGAACACATATATATATATAAATTTTAAACACACATACACACACGCGCGCGCGCGCGTACACACACACACATATCGTTTATCTAATTCATTCATATTCATCTGAAAGAAAATAAAAAATCGATATTCCTTGAACTTAACGAATATATATTTTCTCGACATTTTTCTTCGAACATTCATTGAAGTCAAAATGTAATAAAAAATTATGTGTGTAAATAAAAAAAAAAAAAAAAAAAAAAAAAAAAAACAAGAAAAAAGAAAAAGAAAAGAAAGAAAAACGATGAAATTGCATATACGTTTCTCACGTTGAAAATGTTGGATCATTAAATCGTTATAAATCATTATCTGTTAAGACTTAGCGGTTAAGATATTAGTTAACGCGTAGGTGTATTCAAGTAGGCTCGTAAAAGAACTATACGTTCACTCGCACTATCATTTTGATGTCTCAGTACTTAAACGCATCGTTGTCTCGGATAACACCTTCCGGGCTGGAGAATGTACGTGTGTCTCTATGTATGCGTCTATGTATATGTCTAATTTCTTAAATTATAAAGAAGTATATGCATGAATACATTAACGTTAACAAATTTATGACTTCCCTGTGCGATTCACTAATCACGAGATTCGATTTCTTTGGAATAAGATATCTGTATATCGTCGAAATAATAATTAATAACTATTTCTTATTTCGTTCGATCGTTTATTAAAAAATAAAAAAATAATAATATTAACGATAATAATAATAATAATAATAATAATAATAATAATAATAATAATAATAATAATAATAATAATAATAATAAAATTACTCGTAAAACGAAATGTCATTTCTAATTCTAATTTATAAAATTCTTTCGTTGACCAATTAATTTATAATTTTTTTTTTTCGCAGAATAAAAAAATTAAAAGGAAAATAAATAATATAATGTTAAAAGAAGATATATTTCAAATTGTCGAAAAATTTTTAACCTATTTAATAATCTATTTATAGGTTATTAAAACCATTTTTAAATCTATTTCCTTAACTAATTAATTTATAATTTGTTTGCGTAATATGAAATAAGAAAGATAAATAAAATAATACTAAAAAAGAAATATTTTTAATTGTTGAGAAATTAATAAAATTAACCAAAAATTATTGCTATTTCATAGCATAGTGTTGATTAAAAAGAAAAAAAAAAGAAAATTGCGTAAGATTTCTTTACAAGTATTCACGTTATTAATTTGTAAAATGCTTAAAAAAAACGAATAGAAAAGAGAAAAGATGTAAGGAAAATCTGACACGGTGACGTGTTTTGAGTCTACAAATTACTTTCGAGTGCACCGTGTGCAGGTCGATGCATCCTGTAACAGATTTTGGTTAACCGGGTCAGAGGGCAGGGACGGGATTTTTCGAGGCATGTTTCACCAATAGATTATCAAGAGTTCGTAACGACGAAGTTGCGTGCGTGTGAACTGTGCATGTACTTACATAAAATGATGATTAGATTTTCTCCTCTAAATTCTCGAGAAATTTTTATTCAAATCTTGAAAGAACCGCGTTTTTGATAAATAAAATAAAAAAAAAGAAAAAAAGAAAAAGGAGAAAAAAAGAATTTATCGAGAAAGAAATATTTCGATAACAAGATATAAATGTTGAATACTGTTTAATGTGACATATAAAAGAACAATCGAAGATGATAAAAATGTTAGGGTAAATATTAAAATTAATAAAAAAAAAAAAAAATAAATAAATAAATAAAATTAATTTTTTGATATCACTGATGAATTATGTGTTACATTTTTGTTGTTGTTAAATTGTATATGATAATTAATTATCGAAGTTATCATCCTTATACTTCCTACGAAATACTATAAATATAAATAAATAAATAAATATATATTTCATTCATATATATATATATATATATATGAATGAATGTGTATTTATACTATCATTTACATTATTTTATTGTGTATGTTGTTTTTATTAAATTAGATATAATAATTATCGAAGTTATTATCATTTCATATTTCTAACGAGATAAATCAATAAATAAATAAATATTAATAAATATTTAATATAAATAATAAATAATATTATATATATAATAAATACATTATATATATATAAATGTGTATTTTCGAAAATTCGATTTTCTGACACTATCATCTTATTTTTACTACATTATTATTATTATAAAAAAAAAAAAAAAAAAAAAAAAAAAAAAAAAAAATAAATAAATAAATAAATAAAAATAAAATGAAATCAAAACAGAATATAATCCATCGACGTGTAATTATTTTTCTATTAACTTAACAATTTTTAATAATACAGAAAAAAAAAAAATGTATACATTCCTATGCTTTCTTCTTAGTTTTCACCTATAATTATGTTTTTATTCTCATCGCTGATGATTACGTTTAATTGTTGATAATAATGAAAATGGTAATATTTAACGGGTCGATGGAAAAACGATGTGCGAAAGTCAAAACTCGAATAAAGTCCTGTTACGAAAGTACACACACACACACACTCGATGGGTACGCTTCGAGCAAGTCGTGCGAAATCATTAATACCTGGATAAGAACGGCTCTGCACCACTTTCTACGTGGGCAGACACGCAATTGCATGGTGTAGTTCTACGGCCTTTAGTACGTGCCTCGCAACGTTACTTGCGCATAATTTATATTCACAGCTCAAATTTATCGTCCCCAGGTATATACATACCTTGTTATTAAGAGACGACCGACTTGATAATAAATATTTAATATTTTTGAATACATATGAATACGTATACCTACATATAAAAATATATATATATATATATATATATATATATATATATATATATATATGAAGTTTAACCATTATTCAATTTTCTAATTAATTTACATAAAATATCTTACCAATAATATTCTGTATAATGATTTCCTGGTTTATATAATAATAATAATGTATTATAATGATGTTCAATTATAATCATCTTTTTTTGTCAATTTTTTTTTTATCGTGAATTGCGGACGGTGTGTGGGAAGTGTTGGGAATGTGGGGGGAGGGGGGGGAGGGAGGGAGAGGCGATGGGGATAGATAAGAGATCTTCGTACGATCTCGAAAGAAAAATTATTTGAAAAATTGAAAGGAATATTATTGATCTATATAAAATTTATTAAATTAGATTATTATTTTTATCCATTCTAAACAGGTTAATTATAATCAGATTGAGGTATGACATATTTATGTTCGCTTGTATCGTTTTATCGTTAAAATAAATTATTCGAAGGAAAATTTAATGAACATTATCGACTTTTAAATAAAATCGATTTAAATCGATAATTTGTTAATTACGATTAGATTAATGTATAATTAATTTTTCCTCGTACATATATTATCGATATCAAAAAATAATTATTGACAAAATTTCAATGGCGAACGTTACATCGAATTATACAAAGTGGGCCAAAAGTTTCTAAACGATATCAAAAATCGATCATTGCTCTTTGAATTAATTTTTCTTTTTTTTTTTTCTTCTTCTTCTTTCCCCCTTTCAGATTCAGAAAAAGTTTCTGTTCTTGTAGTTTCACGATTTAAAAAAAAAAAAAAAAAAAAAAAGAGAAAGAGAAGAAATTATCTTTAAAAATTAGCTCGAAAAAGAGTAAGAGAATTTTTAAAATCACTCTAGGAACACTTTTGTACATGATGAAATCTATATTCAACATTTTCATATTATAATTTATAATGAGATTAAACTATAGTGCATCTTTTTTGTATTTTTCTTCTGAACAAAATTAATACTTAAAAAAAAAAAAAAAAAAAAAAAAAATATAATAATAATAATAATAATGTAGAAATTTATAAATTTTAAATAAATATTTAATACACACACACACAAAAACACAAACACGCACATATGTTATAATATGTTATAATGAATACTTTAAAGAAGAAAACTATGCGGAATTGGCGGGCATAGTTGGAACATTCGAGATGTTGTTCGACTAAAATATTTTAGCGCATCTTAGATATCTTCCTTCTACGCATATTCATATATACATACTTACATACATACATACATACATACATATATATACATAACACGATATTTTGCCAAAGTGACGCAACATGAGCATCTTTAGTCGCTCTTTGACAGTTTGGAGGTGCACCAATTAACTCCTAAATTTAGATAACAATATTTGAACAGACAAATAGTTCGTTTGAAGATAATTCCCTTGCGTCGAGGGAAAAAAAGAAAAAAGAAAGAAAAAGAAAAACATAAATCAAAATTGTGTTTGGTTGTTAATAATATTCGGAATAATCTCAATTGAAAAATCACGAATCAAGCACTTTTTCGTCATCGTCGTTCTTTTCGTTTTCTAAAGTGTCTACAAGACGATCCGATTTAAACGATTTATGGATAAATGCTTTTACACTTTGTAACGAAGGTCACACACATATGTATACGCATGCACGTATATATATATATATATATATATATATATATATATATATATATACTCATACATTTACGTTCATTAATCCGAGAAAAGTAAAATCAGTCGGCGCGAAAGCGAAATAAAAATCGCGTAATTAAACCTGTAAAAGTTACAAGAGAAATCGACTTGATTCGACTCGACTCGACTCGACTCAAGTCAACTCGACTCAACTGGAATTGAATCGACTGTGAAAAGTCATCCTCGTGTGGCGTCGTATTTCCTGGACACGTAATTGCACGATAAATCGACGCACTGATAAATCCTATCCGCTATCGCTGAATAAATTTGTTCCGAGTAATTATAAGATAATAATTGAAGGACACAGAAAGAAGAAATAAATAAAAAGAAAACAAAAAAAAAACAAAAATAAATAAATAAATAAAAATCAATTAACTTATTTATTTACTTATTTATTTATATGAAAAATACCTCACGTAACGGGATGTACTTCACGTAATCGAATCTTTCGCCGTCGTTCCTGTCCTTTCGAAAAAAACGATGGAACGTTCGAAAACACTTTAAACACCCATGAAATTTACAGCACATTTGATGATAAAAAATAAAAATAAAAATAAAAAAAATAAATAAATAAATAAAAATAAAAATAAAAAAAAAATAAAAATAAAAGAAAATAAAAAAAAATAAAAATAAAAGTAAAAATAAAAAAAATAAATACAGGAAAAGAAAGAAAGAGAGAAAGAGAGAGAGAGAGAGAGAGAGAGAGAGAGAATAAATCACTACGAACTCGGTCCAACTATCAAATCCGATCGACTGATGTTGCGCGCGAAATCTCGGTCAGGAATTAGAATCCGAAGACGGTGGGACGCAGGCCAAGCATTGTATTTTTGATCACAACGCGACATTGACTTTCGTCGTTTCATCTTGGCTCGTAAACTATTATCAATCGTCTTCAACTCTTTATAAACTTCGAGCGAGATATATGCATTCAAAAGAGAGAATATTTTACATAACAAAAGAAAAAAAAAAATAAAGCATCCTTTCCCCAATCTAAATTAATAAAGAGGAATAAATAATGATATAGATATAATTGTAATAATAAATAAGTATATACATAATAAAATGTCATTATTAGGAACATTTAAATTATATATATATATATAATTTATGTCGCTAATTATGAATAATAATAAATATGCATGTGAGCGTGCGGGTGTGTGTGTATATGTCGTTCTTAAAAAAAAAAAAAAAAAAAAAAAAAAAAAAAAAAAAAAAAAAAAAGAGAAACTTAAGTTAAAGAAATCGTCAAGAGATCATTTATTTTCTTTTTCTTTTCTTTTCTTTTCTTCTTTTTTCTTTTTTTTTTCTTTTTTTTTCTTTTTTTTTTTTTAGCCATCCTGTATATACGTACTTTGCGATGTATTATAAGGTTTCCTTCGTAAACGATGGACAACGGAACAACCAAATCGGATTTTAACGAGACTCGTATACGCATACAACGATACGTCCTGAATATTAGTGCTTATCCTTCCGGTGCTTAACGACAACAACAATGACGACGGACAACGATGATGACGACGCCGACGACGACGGCGACGCTGACGACGATGATGTACCGTTAATCGATGCTTGCTCACCGATCGGCTTTAATTAAAACTCCCGAACGCGACTCGTCAGTTTTTTTCCCTCTCTGTGATCGTTTACCCTTCTTTCTCTCCCCCTTTTCAACCCTCTCCTATATTCTTCCTCTTTTTCCTCAACCAATCTCTCTTTTTTCTTTCTTTCTTTCTTTCTTTTTTTTTTTTTTTTTTTTTTTTTTACATTTTTATCGATGCACAAAGCGCATTCGATTAGATTTCCGAAGAGCATACGCAATAATTGCCACTCGATACCGCTTTTCATCGGCTATCAAAATGGAATTTTTTCTTTGATATCAATGACATCGACTTTCAATAAGAATCAAGTTTTTTGTATGTATCTCTCTCTCTCTCTCTCTCTCTCTCTCTCTCTCTATTTCTCTCTTTCTATTCCATTGTACAAATGTACACATTGAAAAGAAATTAATACTAGGAGAAGAAAAAAAGAAGAAAAGGAAAAAATAGAAAAGAAAAAACAATGTCTATCTTAGCAGAAATTATTATCGATGTTATTATAAAAAATATAATTATAATTGAGAAATAATTGTGTCATAAAATATTTATACAAATATTTGATAATAAATATATAATATTAATAATAATATATATATATCTAAATATAATAAATATAATAAATTATATATATAGCATTTTATAATTGCATTTACAAACTTGAAAATAAAATCTGATTTATATTACATAGATTACGTCATCGTTTTATGATCGATACGTTGGAATGACGTCATCGATTACATTCGATACGCGATGGTAAACCTTTTTCTCGTCGAACTATCAAACTCGATATTTAATTATTAAGTTTTCACAAATACACATAAGCGCGCGCGAACCTGTATATATATATATATGTATACAGGAAGCCCGACATATACAGGAAAAGATGGTAGAATGGCAACTCGTTTGCATACCACGATGAATTTCATACGTAACAACACCGCAGATGTAAGTGCCTGCTGTTTCTTACGTAATGGGAGCCGTTAGGCTAACCACCATTGACGAACCACTTCCGATCATTGAGTACTATCCCGTCCGTGGTTATCTTTTTCAAGGCCGTATTCAAGAGGTCTCTCTCTCTCTCTCTCTCTCTCTTTCTCTTTCTCTCTCTACCCTCTACCTCTCTCTTTCTTTTTCTCTCTCTACCCTTTCTACCACCTCTCTTTTTCTCTATCTCTCTCACACGATTCTTATCTCTTTCCCTCTTCAATCAAGAGAACGCAATTGCAGCGGTCTCGCTGTTCGATAATCGATATCGTGAACCACCGTCTAGACGCAGAATGAAAACGTTCGACTATATCGATATTGAACACAGTGCACTATATAGTTACTAGATACGTATTATATACAAGCAATATCCGAGGTGTGATTCACGATTATCTAATGTACACAGAGATATATATCCAGGGGGAGGCGGAGGGAGCAATCGGTGCAGAGGTGAAAGGAAGATAGAAAGAGAAAGAAAGAGAGAGAAAGAGAGAGAAGAGAGCCAAGGTCCTTTCACCTATAAACATTTTGTGCTCGTCCTAAAAGACGAAATATCGAGGACGCGGAATCCCACTTTAGCAAATTACGTTGTTGAATTAACGTTCACGTCATAATAGCAATCGATAGAGATATCAAAGAGAGAGAGAGAAAGAGAGAGAGAGAGAGAGAAAGGAAAAGAAAGTACACATATAAGCTTATTCTTCTATAAAATCATCATTATTCTTCCTGACATTATCCGACTCATGCAAAATCATTTCTAAAGATGAACATTTTTTCTTTCTAGCAATGAATTTCAATGCAAAGTGGAAACGATGATTCAAAAATTATTTTGTCTTACTTTGCTTTGCTTTGTTTTATTAATCGCGATATCGATCCTTCTGATAGTTTAAAATTTTCTTCATTTATTATCTATCGAGTGTTTGATTCAGGAAAACAAAAAAAACAAAAAAAAGAAAAAAGAAAAGAATAAAAATAAAAATATTGATCAGTATCTACGATTTAATTATGATATTTACCTGATGTTACATTAAAAAAAGGAAAGAAAAAAAAAAAAAAAAGAAAAAAAAGAACAAGGAAAAAACATGATGAAAGATAAAAAAAACTAGATTGATTTCTAAACCCAAGATAAATTTTTCTTTGTTAATATCTATGGAGTATAAGATTAAAACGGATTAGAACGATTATACGGAAAAAAAAAAAACAGATCTAAACTC
>NC_062190.1:7406786-7408111 GCF_912470025.1 Vespa velutina | reverse complement strand
AAGTAACTTTTGCTTGAGTGTATATAAACCCTGCCAGCGCGAAACTGGAGTGAACTCGTTAAAATTATGAATCTGAGGGAAAGAGAGAAAAAGAAAGAAAGAGAAAGAGAAAGAGAGAGAGAAAGAGAGAGAGAGAGAGAGAGAGAGAGAAACAGATTGTTATTAGCGGTAAAGAAAGAACCTTAGAACGATTCGATTAAAAACGATCGATTCGAGAATTTACTTTACCTTGCACGACTTAGAAAGTTATTATCGGATCTATCGTAGGACAGAGAGAGAGAGAGAGAGAGAGAGAGAGAGAGAGAGAGAGAGAGAGAGAGAGAGAAAAGAGAGCTCGCCTCAGTCCCCCCCTCCAACCTCTCTTCCGCACCCTCGAGAAAAATATAAAAGAAAGAAAGAAAAAAAAATATACTAAAAGAAAAACATTATTTGCATAAATTCTCAAATCTAACTCTCGTAAGTTATACATACCGTATACGTTCTATACTAATCGATTTAATAATAAGTCATTCTACCAATGTATTAACACTATGCAATATACGCATATATATCTTTTGATTTAATCTCGTTATTATCAACATCGCTTTATCTACCGGTACCTGTGTATAGTAATTAATCGATAAGATAAGATACTAAATAATTAAATGAAAAAAAAAAAAAAGAAAGAAGAAAAAAAAATAATTGTTAATGATGTGCCATTATAAGGAGGATATAGCATAGAAGATTAATAATATATTTTGAGAAAATTCATTTGTATAAAAGAGAGAGAAAGAGAGAGAAAGAGAGAGAGAGAGAGAGAGAGAAAGATAGAGAGAGACTAGAAAGAGAAAGAGATTAGAGAGGGGAGGGAGGGAGAGAGAGAAAGGGAGAGTAGAGAATCGAATGGGTGTCTTCTCACGAAGAGAATCTCGAGAATTTGGTTGACTGGAATAAGAAGAGGAGGTGAAGGGAACTGGTATAGGTTGGTATGCATTGGTAGTAACGTCGAGTATCCCACTAATTCTCCTATCACGTAGTTACCACTCGATGGACCAATTGTTACAACGACGAGTAAGATGCCACCGGCGTTTATCTCGCTTTGTACATGTCAAAGGACATTATCGTTGAAATTTAGATACAATTCAACTTCAAATTCGATTGGTACATACATATATACCTATATATAGTATACGTACGTAAGTATTATGTATTTGTGTATGTACATACGTATGAAAACGATAGATATGACGCGAATCAACATACATACATATGTACACGACGTTTACATAATTATTGTCATTTGAAAAGTAATTATAGAGAAAGAAAATGAAAAAAAAAGAAAAAAA
>NC_062190.1:7386786-7401786 GCF_912470025.1 Vespa velutina | reverse complement strand
TTTATTTCATTATAAAATCTATCTCTATAAAAAAGAAAAATATATTTCACCAGTTTTCATAAATTTGAAATTAATAAACGATCAACAAAATAAAAAAAAAAAAGAAAAAAAAAGAAAAAAAAAGAAAATTATAATAATAAGAATATTATCCACACAATATTATCCATTTTATTTATAAATAAACATGTTATTTCTATTTGAATACTTATTCGATTTTCATATATATATAGAGAGAGAGGGAGAGAGAGAGAGAGAGAGAGAAACCAAAGAGAAAGAGAGAGAAAGGAAAAAACAAAGAAAGGAAGGACGAAAGAATGAATGAAATAAAGAAAGGAAGAAAGAAAACGATTTAACATCGAGATTTACCAGATCACCCAGTATATATTCAAGAGAAAGCAAATACGAATGTCTCTCCTTACGTTTCATGAACGATTACCAACTGGAACTTGTCATTTGTGTACAGCCGCTGCACCTGTACTCACACTTTCCATGAAAGATCATACTCGTAAACGTATACATTCTGCATGTATGTATCTTTGTATCTACGTAAGTACGTGTATATATATATATATTATATATATTATATATATTATATATATATAATATATATATATATATATGTATGTACACTTTGCAACCCGGTTTTCGCAAGAGACTCGCACAAAACTCGATGCTCGTTAACGAACGTGTTTCAACCCTATAGATATGTTATAAGCAAAGTGCCGCGCCCATTTCTTCCGTCTGCTAGGATCAATCTAAAGAAATTTTCTCTCTCTCTCTCTCTCTCTCTCTCTCTCTCTCTCTTTCTCTCTTTCCCGAATTCATAGAGGGAGCGAGAAAAGAAGAAAAAATAAAGAGAAAAAAAGAGAAAAAGCAGTCGGGATAAACGATGTCACCTCTTTATTTTTAAAAAATTTTCTTGTAAGAAAATCAAGAGAATGCGAAGAAAAGAGAGAGGAAAAAGTTTCAAGAACTTGAGAGAAAGAACAAAAAAAAAAAAGGAGAGAGAGAGAGAGAGAGAGAGAGAGTAAGAAAGGAAAAAAGATAAAACAAATCAAATCGCTTTTTCATAACCGAAACTCACATTTCCAGCACTTACAGTGCAATTTTCGTCGTCCTCGAAACGATTTTTCATCCGGTCTTACCTTTACCCACTCTTTCTCACCCAACAACCCTCTCTCCTCTCACTTCTACACAGCTCCCCTTGTCGTTCTCTCTTTTTCCTTCATTCTTCTCAAACGAATGCAGCTGGCGCTTAAATTCTTACTCTTGACAAGAACTCGAATGAAATTTTAACGAGAATTCTTTAAGGCATTCTTACGAAAAGTATCGAACTGTATGCGTTTTTTATTTTTTTTTTCTTTTCTTTTTTTAATTTTATTTTATTTTTTTTTTTTTTTTTTCCATATCTATAAAAGACGAAAAAAGAACGAAAGAGATTTGTCGTTTGTAATGTATGCGCGCCCGCACGCACACACACACACACACACACACACACACACACATACACGCTCGCTGAAGATATTTGAAAAAATAAAAATAAAAGATTTCTTTTATTTAATTCTTTTTATATTTTTTATATCTTTACTTATTTATTTATTTATTTATATTTTTTTCTTTTTATATATAAATTTCATTCTTAAAATGAAAAAATAAAACAACTGCAAATTTATCAAATTTTTATAGT
Organism: Vespa velutina; assembly: GCF_912470025.1. Lineage (NCBI taxonomy): Eukaryota > Metazoa > Arthropoda > Insecta > Hymenoptera > Vespidae > Vespa > Vespa velutina. The sequence continues at coordinate 7,400,099 of NC_062190.1, read as the reverse complement.
ATATAAATACACATAAACATATCCACGTATATATATATATATATATATATATATATATATATATATATATATATATATATGTATGTATATATGTATGTATACATTATGATAGAAAAAATATTGCTTACATGTTCTCTAGATTAGAAATTGTCAATCACTAATGATCATTTGTCAATCGATTGATCGATCGATTAACTCAATTGACTCGATTGACACATTTATCCTTAATTGGTAAACGTAAAAGAGAAGAAAAAGAAAAATGAAGAAGAAGAAATAGTGACAGAAGGAAGAACAGAGAGGGGGAATTATACGTTTACAGGACACTTTTGTGACCAACTGTACGTAGAACGTAAGTGCATATATCAAGAAGACTCGAAACTAAAGATGGACTTCTTAGAAGCACCATTAACGCGAGTGTCTTTTAGCGAAAGCACGCACGTTAGCAGAAAACCAACTGGACGGATATAACAGAAAGAGAGAGAGAGAGAGAGAGAGAGAGAGAGAAAGAGAGTGAGAGAGAGAAAGGAGAGAGATAGAAAGGGAGGAAAAGAGTAATATAAGTCGTGTATCGATAACATGACAAATATGGGAAAGGGTTGAAAGCTAGTTACGTGTCGATGTACTATCAAAGCACGTGTCAGTACAACACGGAAATACCATGGGGGTGATTAGAGATTACAAAGTGATAATACAGTGAAATACTAAAGGGTTATATCATGTTGATTATCGTGTTATATATGTATTATATCTACCTTTGCATTTATGTATGTACATATATACGTATGTATATATGTACATGTACGTATTTATGTATGTATGTATGTATTCATGTATGTAAATATTCATACATATATGTATAGTATATATGTATGTATATAAATCCTGATCTGATCAAATCGATCGAAATGAAGAATTCCATTGGGAATAAATGTGAACTAACGTGATTAGTAGCCATTAGACTTCTATGGAATTCCTGTTATTTTCTCGCAAATTCTTTTCATGTTAACGTGCGCGTGTCACTTTCATCCGATAAAAAGGAAATACAAAATTAAGGAAATAGGAATAATTAAAAGAGAGATAGAGAAAGAGAGAGAGAGAGAGACAGAGAGAAAAAGAGAAGGTGACAAAGACAGAGAGGGAGAAGGAGAAAGAGAGAAAGAGGGGTGCTGCAAATGAGAGAGAAGAAAAATATGGTAAGAAAAGAGAAAACATACATATATACATAAGAAAAAAAAAAAAAAAAAATATATATATATATATATATATATATATATATATATACAGATTAAAATATATCTAATAAGAAAACAGAAAAAAAGAAGGGACAGAGAATGAGACATGGTGAAAAAGAATAAAAATAAAGAGGAAAAAAAAAAAAAGAAGAAATAAAAATACACGATGAATGAGATGACAGACAAATATACTGGATATAGACAGAAAGAGAGAGAGAGAGAGAGAGAGAGAGAGAGAGAGAGAGAGAGAGAAAATTGTCCATCTTTCTTTCTCGCGCCCGACTAAATTCTATTTCTATTTCTTAACTCTTTCCTTCATCCATTTCCAAAGCTACCTAGGAGTTTCCTCCTACCCTTCGACAGAGAAATAGACTTACTACGAATACGGATTTACATCTTTCTACCAAACAGTATTTTCGTTTTCTTCCACACCTGCAACCCTTATCCTGATCGAAATTTCGTCTTATATAAATACATACATATCTATATATCTTTTCTATAGACAGAAAGAAAGAAAGAAAGAGAGAGATAGAGAGAGAAAGAGAGATAGAGAGAGAGAGAGAGAGAGAGAGAGAGAGTCAACACAGAAAATCTCTTCTCAATAATAAAACAACGATAGATATGGACGAACGTGAATTTTTCCCATAAATCGTAAGCGATTTAAAGGAAAACGCTTTATCCTTCAAGATTGTTTTTCTTTTACTCTTTCTCTATCATGCTTTCTCTCTTCTCTCTCTCTCTCTTTTTCGAACAAAATGAATTCTTGGTGGGATTGAAATGATGAAAAAAAAATAACAACAAGGAAAGGTGGGGGTGTGAGAGAAAAGAAAGTGTGTGTGTGAGAAAGAGAGAGAGAGAGGGTGGTGGGACGGGAAAGAAATAAAAAGAAAAGAAGAATAAAAGACAGTAACATCAGTGAAGCTTCAAGAAGAATGTTTTCTTTCCTTCTTCTACCCTTCCTAACCAATCCCCTCTCACGATGCACGTATCACTCTGTGCATTTATCGAGCAGGCACTTTTGCGTCGTCGAGTGACAACGATGGCGTTCTATTTTCGCTAAAACGCGTCAGAGACTGCTGAGAGAGATAAAGAGAAAGAAATACAGAAAGAGAGAGAGAGAGAGAAAGAACGAGACAGAAACTAGTTATCTTCTTTCGCTATTAGAACTTAAAATTCTCTTTGTTTTTTCTTCATGGTAAATTTCTCTCGCTCTCTGTCTCTCTCTTCCTCTCTTTCTCTTTCTCTCTCTCTCATATTTTTTGACAAGTCTTAAAAATATTCAGAAAAAAAAAAAAAATATATGTAAATGTAACGACATCGACAAAGTTAATTTCTTTTTTTTTTCATCGTATCGAAAAACATTTAATACTTTTAGAATTTAACATTCAATCCTTTCAACAAGAAACATTATACAAAGCGAGGGTATTATGATGACATATACCGAAAACTTCTCCCTGGATTTTCATAGCATATAATGTATGTATACAAAGTATAATACATGCCAAGTATTACAGAAGTGGTATAAGGACAAAAACAATATATGTATATAGAAAGAGAGAGAGAGAGAGAGAGAGAGAGAGAGAGAGAGAGAGAGAGAGAGAGAGAGAGAGTTTAAGCTACTTTCACGATCTCCAGATAACATATAGAATTATCTTCGTATTAGAAAAATAACTATACAAAAGTTTCTTACTACCAACCATCACTGCGATCTCATAGCTATCGGAACTGTGTTAAACGCGTCAACAATGACGAACATGCTCATTTTTTCTCTGTCTCTCTCTCTCTCTCTCTCTCTCTCTCTCTCTCTCTCTCTCACTCTCTAGCGTTCTAGGACAAAATCGTGCACGAACTTGCCTCAGGAACTCGGCCAATCTTGCTTGAAGACGTAACAACATGGTTCTCGGTTGATCGACAATAAATTAAAATTTTATGAGAGAAACGTTGGCTCACGATCGGTGGACTGAAGTGGAAGGGTTGATAGGTTCTATACCTTATCTAGAGATCGATAATCGAACCAGAATGAATGATTTTCAATGTGGATGGTTATTCTATGGGAAGGATAAAAGGACCGCGGGAGAGAGAGAGAGAGAGAGAGAGAGAGAGAGAGAGAGAGAGAGAGAGATCGGTGAACCGAAAGATTACGTCTATATCAACCTCTCTCTCTTGATCTATCTCTCTCACACACACACTCTCTCTCTCTCTCTCTCTCTCTCTCTCTCTCTCTCTCTCTCTCTCTCTCTCTGTACGTTGCATGCACCGGATTGACTGTGGTGCATGTCTTCGATCGTGTTTCCTTTCGTCCAAAACTAGTTACCAAGCTGCGATATCAAGCGTGATACATACACGTAACTATCCTTGCTTTATCTCTAATGAAATTTACCTACGAACCGACTGGTCAACACAAGTGAGAGATAGAGAGAGAGAGAGAGAGAGAGAGAGAGAGAGGGAGGAGAACAACAAAGATAGAGAGTAAGGTGTGTGTGTATGTGTATATATATATATATACACGTTAGAACTTTGGATTATTAACTTTGGAAATTTAACATTCAATTATCACAAATTCCGCTATTACCGTATCTAAACAAAAATGAATAAAAAAACATTGGAAATTTGTTTTCCTTATCAGAGAGAGAGAGAGAGAGAGAGAGTGAGGAATAATAAATGTCAAGGTATCGGATCGGATCGAATAATATAAATGGCCCATCGAAAAATTCGTTATTTCGAGAACGAAGTTTAACTTTAAGGAACGTGATTGGTATTCGAAGAATGTTTGTAAGCCAGCATTGTGGGTAAAGGAAAGTACCTGCCGAAGAGGGCAAAGGCTACGATCTCCGCACTACGTCTTTCGTGTTTTTTCTATAGGGTATTGTGTATATATAACCAGAGTGAGACAGAAAGAGAAAGAAAGAGAGAGAGAGAGAGAGAGAGAGAGAGAGAGAGGTAAAAGAAAAAAAAAAATAAAGAAGGTCGGATCGTACAAGCCAATACGATTTTTTGACCTCGTTACATCAGTAGCCAAGGACACGGTCGTGAATTTATTTTGATTCTATAAAATCGGATCAAAAGTTCCTTGATGTACCAACAATTTCTAAGATAATTTTTAAAAATTTATCATGTACTCTCTCCCTCTCTCTCTCTCTCTCTCTCTCTCTCTCTCTCTCTCTCTCTCTCTCTCTCTCTCTCTGTCTCAAGAGTTTTCATGGCTTTTAGCTGGGCTTGGAGTTTTGTAATTCGAAAAAAAAACAAACAAAAAGAATTCAACCTAAAAAGTCTTGAGAAAAGTGCACATAATTGATTTTTAAAATCGTTTGGTAACTTTTGACCCACCTAAGGGACTTTTGACCCACTCTGTATAAACCGAAAAATCTTATCGATATAGATTGAGTTTTTTTTCTTCTTTTTTGTTTTCTTTTTCAAGAATTTTCTTTATCTTTTTTTTTATCGATTCACGGAAAAAATTTTGTTTTCGTATACATTCAGGACCTTTCATGAATATACATATTAAAATTTTAATTCACAGATTTGTAACGTAAAAAATAAATAAGCAAATAAATGAATGAATGAATGAATAAATGAATGAATGAATGAATAAATAAATAAATAAACTTCAAACGTAACTCTTAATAACAAAATTTTAACAAAACGTTCGAAAATTATTTTTTGTCTGTCCTTCAAAATCAATAAACGAAAAATATTCCCCCAAAAAAAAGAAAGAAAGAAAGAAAGAAAGAAAGAAAGAAAGATAGAAAGAAAGAAGTAAAGAAAGATAGAGTATAAAAATCTTTACGTAAATTTCGAATAAAAGCGTGCGAGCGAACAAGGAAGTAAACTTAAAGTATTAAATTTCGGTCTGCTGTAAAAAAATAAGTATTTTTTGTCTGTCCTTAAAAAAAGAAACAAAAAAAAAAATAAAACGAATTATCGACGAAGCAATATCTTCAGAGATAGAAAAAAAAAAAAAAGAAAAAGAGAAAGAAAAAAAAAGATAAGAAAAACAAAAAAAAGAGAGAGAGAGAGAGAGAGAAAAAGGAAAAAAAAACCAAGAGAAAAGAGGGGAGGAGGGGAAAAAATCTGAGATAAAAATCTTCACGTGAATTTCGAACAAAAGCAAGAGCAAGTGAACTTAAACTAAGTGTTATATTTCCGTTCTCCATAAAAGATAAGTATCTGAAAGGATCTCATCGAAATAATGTTCTCATCGATATAATCACGTTCGCCATTGTTCGTTTGTAGCTCTTTGCAAGAAACTCTCTCTCTCTCTCTCTCTCTCTCTCTCTCTCTCTCTCTCTCTCTCTTTCTCTCTCTCTCTCTCATTCTCGGTCTTACCTCCCTTCGTTTCTACCCTCATAATGCGTTCAACAAAGTTTCGAAAAGCATTTGGACGCCTCTGGCAAACAACGAAAGACGAGAAGAGAGAGGGCCAAAGCTGCTTCGACGATGAGAACGACGAAGGTGATGCGAGTTTGCGTAACTTCACCGCCTTCCGCTAGAGATCGATAGCTCTGCTTCGGTCGAGCAGACTTCCTGTGTGAGGGTTTCTGTGATGTGTGTCTGTCTACTCTCTCTATCTCTCTCTCTCTCTCTCTCTCTCTACTCTCTCTCTTTATCTCTCTTTCTCTTTCTCTCTCCCTCTCTCTCTCTCTCTCTCTCTCACCCTCTCTGTGTGTGTGTATGTATGTGTTACTCACTGTGCATTCATTTGTTTCCATCAAACGATAAGCGTTCAATTGGATCAAGAGAAAGAGAAGAAATTCCAAGGGAGAGAGAGAGAGAGAGAGAGAGAGAGAGAGAGAGAGAGAATATATATGCCTAGAATGAGAAAGGGTAGAGAATAGAATAGGGGAGGAAAATCAATCGATATGAAAGAAGAAAATCGCTGACGATTAGCAGACTCGATGTGTTCCTTCGAAATAAGCCCCGCAAAAGGGCTTCCCTTCGCGACAGCTAACGATCGATCATTTTTTTTCTCCCCTGAAAGAACGCAAGGGAGGAAACGTCCAACTCTTACTACCACCAGTTATTGACCTACCCTACGTTCTACGTATAAATCCGAGTAGAACTTTATTTCTGATGCATGCATATCATTTCTTTTCTGTTTTGTTGTATTGTGTTGTGTATTTGTGCGATTTTTTAATATGCATCAATGATTGCATTGGCTCAAATGAAAAAACAATTTACAGAAATTTTTCAACTTTCATGCCCGTCTCTCTATTTTTGTATTTCATTATGTTTTTCCTTTTTTATGTTTTTTTTTTTTTTTTTTTTTTTTTTTTTTTTTAACTCCAATTTTCATTATTTTTTTCTAAAAGTTATCATCCACGTAAATATATTGTAAATATATAAGTATTCAAATTATTTTTAATAAAAAATGTTTAAAACTCTAACACAATGCAACTAAAAATTAATGACGGCCAAGATAACAAGGAAATATCCAATTACGAAATTAAATTTTTCATTAATTATTCTCTGTTAAATTAGATTTTATTACATGCCATAAAACAATATAGCATGTACATATTTATTTAGATGATTTTTATGATCATTTTCGTGTAAAATAAGGAAAATCAATAAAATTAATTAATCGATAATATAGCTGTAAATTAATTAAAACGAAGAAGAAAAGAAAAAAGCGAAACAAAACAAAAAAAAAAGAAAAAAAGAAAAAACAAAAAAAGGAAACATGAATCGACGTAAGTAAATGAAACTTGAATGAGTAAAAACAAATAAAATTCGAACGAACAAAAATTCTCATTCTCATTTATTCGCAATTCATCGGGATAATATGAAAAATATTCAAAGAGAGGTCTGGAAATAGCGTCAAAACAAAAGCATTTCTGAAAAGTCCGCCATAACGAGAATCACAATATAATCGTTTCCAACTAATCGAAATAAAAAACACCATACAGCACCACAGGGGAAATACAATCGAAATGCCATTTGCTGTTCGACAAACTAATTAATTAAGCGAATGATACACTTTTTATCTGTAGGAGGTCACGGCACGTCACGTGATTACTATGATATCGGGATAATGACCCTTGTAAAGAAAAAGCATACACACACACACATATATATATGAAAAAGCATATATAAATATGTATGTATACATGGGGATATATACACGTCAGAATTAAATAAAGTTATTACGATTTAATGATTTTGTTTTTAAATAAATTCGATCTTGTTAAGAGATAAGAACGAGAAGGGAGAAAATATGGCGGTGAAATTCAAAAGAAAATAATAATAATAATAATAATAATAATAATAATAATAATAATAATAATAATAATAATAATAATAATAATAATAATAATAGTAACAATAGGAAAATAAATAAATAAAAAAGACGGATAAAATTTAAATAACCCAAAAGAATTTCCTTCGTAACTTTTAGTTCGCGTGTTCTTAGCTCGTATAAGCTTCGACATTATTTCCAGGCACATTCGGGTGTATCTTTATTACGTAACAAGCACGACAACTCAAGACGAAGGGGAAAAGAAAATGACGTTCGTTAACGAGGCGCGAACGATCAGAGCCACCTTGTCCCATTCGCTATTTCTGCAAAATATATATCTCCTAAATACTTTCTCTCCTTCTTTTCCCCATCCCCTCCCCTCTTTCTTCCTTTCTCCAGTCTTAAATAAATTTCTCTCTTTCGTAATATAAATTAATATATATATATATATATATATATATACTCGATATTTCATTTCGACTGATCCATACAAATATCATTGGCATGATTAATGATAAACAGAAATATTTCAATGTGAAAAGGATATGCACGTGTATAAGATATATAATATATAAAATGCATACGAATATAAATAAGTATGAAAAAAAAAAAAAAAACTTCGATTATTAATTTTATAAATTATAAACTTTATTAAGTATATTATATCGTAAGAAACCTAAATAAAATTGGTACACCCAGTATGTACATCAAATTATATCAATGACTCGACTTTTCAATTCAACAACTAAATACGTTTATAATATATATATTCGATAATTCATGTACACACACACACACACACACACACATATATATATATATATATTGTATTTTTTATATGCAAAAAATTTCGTATAAAAGGTAGGTAAAACTTTCCTTGGGAAATCCAGCACTAGCACATTAAAACATTAGAATCATGCTACCACAAGTCATCTAACTCTTTTCTAATCGGACGACGATATTACGCTCGGGAAAGATTGTTAAACCGGGATTTCTATTGGCTCGTTTTATTCATTGAAAATTCATTTCTCGTGCAGCTTATATACATACATACATACATATATACATACATACATACATATATAGATACTACGCGCGAGGAGTCGTCATGATAAGTTTAATCTTTATACGTGTGCATATATATGTATATATGGACTCTCGAAAGAGCTCCCGACTAAAACGGTTGCGATCAGGGAACAATAGTAAAACGTATTACTAACCCAACCAACCGAACAATGAATCTCCGACACCCCCTCGTTTTCTGCATTCGTACGAATACAAACAATATATGTACATATATGTGTATGTGTGTATGTGTGTGTGTAAGAGAATCGTTGCCTCTTTCTCCTTCCCATCATCTCTATCTCTCTCTCTCTCTCTCTCTCTCTCTCTCTCTCTCTCTCTCTCTCTCTCTCTCTCTCTCTCTCTCTCTCTCTCTCGCTGATACTTCGCGAATGCTTTCGCAGGCTCTTCTGGATTAATTAACAAAAAAGATCTCCTCCATTCAGCAAACGCGGTGCACTCGATATTTTAAACTCGAAGAACGGGATTCAAGGTAGTAAAGAGTTGAGTCAGGATCTTTCAATCAAGTTGGTCTATTTCACTTACTCTCTCTTTTTCTCTCTTTCTTGTTCTTTTGGATACGTGCCGAGTAGTCCTATAGGACAATAACGATAAGGATAACGATAACGATAACGGTGGAAGAAAATCTTTAAGATTCTTCTCTCTCTCTCTCTCTCTCTCTCTCTCTCTCTCTCTCTCTTTCTCTCTATTTATCTTTTTCTTCCTTTTTGATTGTTAATTTAGAGTAAAACGATTAGCCTACTAGAGAAGTGCATTTGGCTACTGCCTTTCTCCGAAACGAAACAAGAGACGATTATCTTTTTCTTCTTCCTCTCCTCTTTGAGTTAAATATATATATATATACGACTTCGATAAGATTCCTGGAGAATATAGAAGAAAGGAGGTAAAGGAGGAGGAAGAGAAACAGTAGCTTAAAAAGATAAATATGCTTATGTCTGGATAACAAGAAGATAACGTTATAGCTTTCGATTGTTCATCATGTACGCGTCCAAGATATACACATATGCACACAAGCATACATACACATGTGTATTTATGTATGTACTTACGTATACCATTATCACATTCATTCTTTTTTTTTTTCGATTAAAAAGATAACTACTATATGTGTTCAAGTTAAAACTTATTTATCGATCATACAGAGATATAACAACAAATACGCTGTAAAACTTCAGAAATATTCTATTGATAGGGGAGATGGGGATTAGATATATATATATATATATATGTGTGTGTTTGGTATATGCGTCTGTGTGTGTGTGTATGTATGTGTGTATTATATAAGTGTATATTAATTTTAGAGAAAAATAATTTATTTTATATAATTTTCGAACTTTTAAAAATAATATGTAAAAAATGAAAGTAAAATAGCTTTTAACATATCTCAAATGATTTTAACCATTTTCATAATCACTATCAGCTAACAATATGTACATTGTTTGCGTTTTTCTTACAATTGATGAGTTACGCTAGTTACAGTCTTAATCTTCCTTTTCTACACACCTCTCGTCGACTCACACTTAAACCTTATCATTTTCAAAATTTTTTCATATCGGCTTATACGTGCTTGCAAAAAAAAAAAAAAGAGAGAAAAAGAAAAGATAAAAAAAAAACAAAAAAAAAAAACAAAAAAAAAAGGAAAACAAGAAAAACGAAGAATAAAAAACACGTCAGAATTGCACGTAACTTAAATTAAGCGTAAAAGATAGAAGAAGAAAAAAGGAAAAGAGAATTGTATTTTCCAATAATAACGTCGTCGTCGTCGATCATAGTCAAATGATACCGAAAATAATAGAGAAAAAAAAAAAAAAAAGAAAAAAGAAAGTAAGAAAGAAAGGAAAAAAGAAATAAAAAGGAAAAAAAAAAAAAGAAAGAGAAAATAAATTGAACAGACACTTTGTCGATTAGACTCGTTCTAAACGGTATGATAAATAATAGACACATCTATATATATCTGTATATATGTAGGCAAGCTCATATATATATATATATATATATATATATATATATATATATATATATATATATATATATGTATATATATATATGCACACATAATAATTGTCGTCAGCTGTCAGATCTCCCGACGTGGAAATCGACGCATCAAAGATCCCACTGTGCGATTATGATTCGACCCGCTTCGAATAATGTTGACATACTAAACATTCCCGTGCCCCATCGTTATATGATTCAGTGTATGTGTGTATATAAATATATATATATATATGTCATGTATATGCATAATAATATATATATGTGTATATATATACGTGACAATTATAAGTAGGTCTGCGTTCCACGTATAACTATATTTAAATGCACGTAAAATAAATAAAAATAGATTAAAAATTTTTAAATAATTGCACATTTAAAACAACAATAAGTTTAAACGATATATGTGTGTGTGTAAAAATAAATAGAAATAATATATAAAAAAATAAATAGAAAAAATTCAATAACTATATGTATAAATAGACATATTATTCGTAACAAATATAATACAAAGAAAGTATTAATGTGAATAAATAAATAAATAAATAAAAAAAAAAAAACTTGTAAAAATCTAACGATAAATAACTTAACTATCCAACCAATTAATTTACGATTGGTCACTTTTGGATTTCTCCAAAAAAAAAAAAAAAGAAAAAAAAAAGAAAAGAAAAAAAAATATATAAACAAGTGTTGTTAAAGTGATCAGTATAACGAACGATAAAAGCGAGGACACACGATTAAAGCTTCGCATGAAGAGTATCTAGGGGATATAAAAAAAAAAAAAAGGAAGAGAGAGACAGATAAATAGATAGATAGATAGACAGAGAGAGAGAGAAAGAGAGAGATAGACAGAGAGATAGACAGAGAGAGAGAGAGAGAGAGAGAGAGAGAGAGAGAGAAATTGGTGAATCGACAAATATGGATTATCGAGACGAGATTTTCAGAGGGTGGCTCCGAGATAAACGCGTTCAAAGATATCTCTCGATGATATCATTACATGTTCTCCTCTACTTTTTCTACGATTTCCATATTATACATATGTACATATACATGATAAGGTAAATGAAAAGTTTCTAGGCGAAGCAAAATAATCCTAGATAATATTAAAATTATCAATTTTTCCTCTTACAAGGTCTTTCAGGCTGATTTCATTTCTTTATTTTATTTATTAATTTATATCTTTTTTTATTATTACTACTTGGCAATTTTTTCTTCATCTTTTTTTTGTTTTTGTTTTTTTTTTTCTGTTTTGTTTTTTTTCCCCCTCAAATCGTAAAACTACAAAGCTAATTGGAAGCCTGGAAAATGTCGAAAAAAAGAGTAATTGATTTTTTTAAATCACATAGGAAGTTTTAGCCCACATAAAAACTTTTTAGGGCCATTTTCTACGTACATGGCTACGTACGTACACATACACACTAACGCACGTACTCTATGTACACGAAAGGTTCGAACTCGTTTTAGAAGGTCATTACGACGTACGCGAGAGGACTTTCGTGAATAAGTTACTATAAGTTGATACGACGCACCTGTTTACGCAGCTGCGAATAACATCTAAAGAGAGAAAGAGAGAAAGAGAGAAAGAGAGAACAACGGGATCTTGTGTTCTTTTACTACTTAAAAGCTTTTATGAATGTAAACAATAATAAATTTATCGAATCGTATTCTCTCTCTCTCTCTCTCTCTCTCTCTCTCTCTCTCTCTCTCTCTCTCTCTCTCTCTCTCTCTCTCTCTCTCTCTCTTTGCTCTCTACGTTATATAATATATTCGAGAATATAACTTGAAAAAAAAGAAAAAAATAAATAAATAAATAAATAAAACGAAAAGAAAAAGAAAAGAAGAATAAACTGAAGAACGATATTAAAAATATTAAATAATATTTTCAAGGATTTACATTGAGATAAATATTTAAAAAAGTCTTTCTTCTTTTTTATTTTATTTTATTTTTAATTATCATAATTTTAATTGAAAACGAACTTTACGACTTAACGATTACTATCCATATGAGGAACTTTTGGATCTACGATTTTCTGTGTGTGTGTGTGTGTGTGTGTCGAACGATTACATTGTATCTTTTATTATCTTCTCATTCGAATAATATTTTATGTTACTCTTTGAAGAAAACGGAGACGACATATGTATGTAGGTATGTGCGATAATAATATTGACAAATTTACGTTAAACATAATAATACATCTTTCAAACGTAATTATGAATTTCTAAATATTCATATCATCGTACTATTATCGATGCTATTTAAATTTGATATTTTTATTATACGAAATGGTAAAATTAAAAGGGAAGAAAAAAGGAAGGAATGAAAGAATTGTGATTATAAAATATTGTTGTTACAAAATAACGATAAGTTCTATCATATATGACCTTCATACGCGCGCGCGTGCACATACACACACACAAAGAATATAATTTTTTATTATATATATATATACATATAATAAAACATTAAAATATAACAGAATTATTAAAACTTATCGATCAAATAAAACTAACTTGTCGCAAGTTGATCAACACGTATAAGTTAGAAATAATCAAAAATCGAAAATAATAACATTCGTGAAAGAATTGATATCATATCTACATGACGTTCATATATATATATATATATATATATATATATATATATATATATACATATAAAAAAAATCAGGATACAATAATTATAAAAACTTATCGATCAAATAAAAAAAAAAAGAGGAGAGAGAGAGAGAGAGACAGAGAAAAGAACTTATCGCGAGTTGCTTAAGATTTAT
>NC_062190.1:7359286-7381786 GCF_912470025.1 Vespa velutina | reverse complement strand
TTTTCGTATATATATATAACAAATGAAATTTAATGATGTTTCTTTATTTCTATATTATTTTTATATAATCCATGTTAATTCGTTAAATACCATATATGTTTATCATTTTATGGTTCTTGCGTATGATAACTTTATAAAATATTAATGCTAATAAATAACGTTAGTTATATTCGATTTATATATTTTTTGTTTTAGCCATGTGGTAGAGTAAATCCTTCTATTAAAAAAGATGTTAATAAAGTAGTAGATATCATTGACGTCGAAGATATAACAGAGAAGGCCGTTTTCTGCCGTTGCTGGAGGTCTAAAAATGTAAGTTTTTCTGATAATGTTTTTGATATTACGTATAGACTAACTAAAATTATACGTTCTGTATATAAAGAGCAACTTTTATATATGACCTAGTTTATATTCATCCAAGAATTCTAGTTATGAAACTAGTGTTATATAACAAGTATAATAAGATTCTTTATCTATAAGTTATTATTTTATGATATATTTGGAAAAAGCTTTTATTAAGTGTATCATAGAAAAAAAAAGTATATATAAAAGTCAATAAAAAATTAGAGATTTAAAAAAAAATAACAAATGCTTTCTTATTACAGTGGCCATACTGTGATGGATCTCATGGACCATTCAATAAAGAGGTCAACGACAATGTTGGTCCATTGGTCGTGAAGAAAGAGAAATAAATCCAAGCTGTCTGTTATTTAAATACCGGTTAACACAAATACACTATACTGTTTTATACGGTTAGGAAAAAGTAATTCTTAAAGGTATGGAATAAGTATTTCATGTATTATAAACTATTCCTTGTTTTTCTGTAGATAGCGCATTATTGTATTACCAAGGATTTATAGAAATGATTAATTATCAAGAAATAAGGTATGCATGTTATTTACCTGATTGTTGAAAAAATACCGGAAATAATTTATAAATAAATATACAGAGAGAAAGAGAGAGAGAGAAAAAGAGGAACAGATTGTTATTCTTGGATATACCAATTTAAAATTATATATATATTATTTGTATAAATTTTAATTATAACTTGCGCTTTCTTAAAAAAATTGTCTTAATCCGTAAAGCATGTATGTACATATATATATATATATATATATAAATTTAATGATTTGCATAATATTTGGGTAACAGTTTAAATAAAATGTATCTTATATAAAAAAATAACATACATGGTTTATTATTATCTTTTTGAAATATATACACTTATGAAGCATGCTACAGAAAAAAACAAATAGTTTTCATCGGTAGCATAAATACTATTGTCTTTCTTAATATTATATATCATTGATTACACAGTTATGCTTTTAAAGTAATGATCATGATATTCATTAATCATATAATTCTAACGCCTATCATTCATATGAAATATTCACTCGTTGTCTTGTTAGTGTCCTGCATGTAATATAATAATTAATATATGAAACTGTTTGTATATATACGAAATAATTTTCTTAAATTTATTATCATTACTTTCTACTTCTAACACGTCAGTATTTTAATAATACGATAAAAATAAAATCTTTCCTTAAAGTGATATGATTTTATATAGGAACACACATTATAACTTACGTAGGAAATAGTAAAGTACGAAAATATTCAAATGTAATAATACATTTGTTACAACAAACCGATTAGATTCTACACAAAAATCGGTTTTTTATATATATACATACACATACATACATACATACATACATACATATATATATATATATATATATATATATATACATATATATATATATACACACACACACATGCAATATCACAGATTTTCAAAATTTCCTTTATCTCACGAAATTTATAATACGAATCGTGAGTTACCTCGTGATCTGTGTATGACTCAGCGGGCATACATCAGACTATATACCATCCTTGCTTTTCCAAAGTCAGAGCTATAAAAAAGTAACCCATAAGAAATTCGTTTACAATATGAAGAAAAAAAAAAAAAAGAAAAAGAAAAAATAATATACATATTTCATAACAGTACCTCAAAATGTCTCAGATCGTTTGTATCAAATTCCAACTCGTTCACCAATAATTCTCGACGTCCGTATTTGCGCCTAAAAAAGAAAAAAAAAATTGATAAGAAAAGAATGAAAAGATTATTATGAATATAAATAATTCAAAGTATCTCCAAGATAAGATGTACTGATATACATCTATATATATATATATATATGAATCATATTGCTCTTACTCGAGATATTGCTTCCAGATAACCATACTGATATATCCAATAATGATCGCAACAGCAAACGTAATAGTTGTTACCAATGCAATAATACCAGGTGGCATACTTCCACTGGTATCTTCTTTACTGATAGATTCTTTGCTTTTCAGACTTAATCCTTCGTGTTCTACTTCTTTCTCCTTTTTTAACATCACAGTATCGTTTCTAACTTTTACTTGATCATTCTCGGAGGTTAACACGGTGGTTATAACGGAGGATACGGTGGTTGTTATCTCGGAGGATTCTAGAAAAATAATAATCTCGTTTGTATAAATATATATATATACACTCACACATATGTTTCGTATCATTTAAAAATAAGTGTCAATATGAGAACAAAAATAAAAATCGAATTATTTTGACGTACTCAATGATATCGTGCTAGTTTCTATTGTCGCATTAATCAATTCAGAAGGAACTGTTTCGTACATCGTAGGTTTTAATTGTAGGTTTAAATCGCCGGCCTTTTTTGTGTCATTCACGTCAATGGACGCTGGAGTAATTTTTGAAACAACATCCTTTGGAGTGATCGTGACGCTTCTGTTTGTGGTCGTCGGTGTAATTTCTGTAAATTAAAAAAGAAAAAAAAAATAAAATAAAATAAAATAAAATAAAATAAAAAGAAATGATCAACCTATCTCGTTCATCGATTCAATCCAAATGTCATCATACAATTAGAAAATTTCATTAACCTGAGGTAGTGCTAATGGACGAATTAGTGTTTTCTTGTTGCATCGTTTTAATGGTTGTAACATCTTCGTCAAGTGGAGTTACGCAACATTCATTCAAATTCTTTTGTTCGCCGATAAAATCATTTGATTTTTGACTCTCAGTTACCCCATTAATTGGCGTCGTCTCTTCGACTGGTCGTTGATTAATGTTTTGATCAGTATGATTCAGCGCAATCGGCAATTCTCTTGCACTCTGCAACGTCGGGGATAATTCCTTTGTTGATGCTATTTTGATAAGATAAAAAGAATTTTATAGATGATATTCGTTTGGTTGAGAATTTTTTTTTCTTTTTTCTTTTTCTTTTTTTTTTTTTTTTTATCAGTTTATCGATCACGCATTGCATACCCTTTTCATTCAATGACGTTTTTTGATTTTCTTTCTCGACGATCGTCGAATTTCTTTTAGTATTCTTAAAAAATTCCTTCTGATGAAAATCTGCCTGATCTATCTGATCCGTTCGCTGTTTATCCGTATCATTTGTATTTCCTACACCAGCTAAAATATTTTCCAATTCTTTCGAGTTATTCTTTGGGATATTGAATTCTTCAATGGATACCGTAAATGTTAGGTTCTCTAAAGAAGAAGAATAAAAAGAAGAAAAAGAAAACTTAGATAATTTGGTAGTAAAAATTAATTGGTAGGAATTGAATTTGATTAATGCAGGAGTTGAATTTAATTGATAAAAGAAGAGACACGAGAACAATTCTATTCGTAGAGAGAGAGAGAGAGAGAGAGAGAGAGAGAGAGAGAGAGAGAGAGAGAGAGAGAGAGAGAAAAAGAAAGAGATGTTATTATGATCCGTCTTTCACACGATCTGTTTTTATCGTTCCTTCTAATGTACGTTTATTGTTCATTTAAAATTACCATCTAATTTACATCTAACGTTTCAATCGTATGTTGCGAAATCGTTAAATATTTTTTTTTCTTTATTGTTATGACTACAAAAACTCTACAGCTTTTTATCATACAAGAATGTTTTTATCTGTTTATAAGAATGATCGAAGGATGTGTTCAGAATTCTTTAGAATCAATTTATCGTATGCGATTATGAAAGAGAATGATGAAGAAATATATGCAATATTCTTGCTTCGATTTATGAAAAATTTATATGAAAAATTTTTTGAGTTCATTCATCGAATGTGGAAAAAAAAAAAAAAAAGCACACGCATTTTGAATTCTCTTTATTCAAAATATCAAACAAGAAAAATAAATACTTCAATTTCCCTTTCGTTTAATCGAAACCATCGATCTTACCAAATAACAATACAGCGAG
Organism: Vespa velutina; assembly: GCF_912470025.1. Classification (NCBI taxonomy): domain Eukaryota; kingdom Metazoa; phylum Arthropoda; class Insecta; order Hymenoptera; family Vespidae; genus Vespa; species Vespa velutina. Next base: position 7,377,527 of record NC_062190.1, on the reverse strand, counting down.
TAAAATCTTCAACGATAATTGATACATGTTTGTCCAATTCGTTTGATGGTCCAAAAGTTCTCTCGATCAATAACGAAAAGAAACTTTTCGATGATAATGATGAACTATGATCTCTCCTTAGTTTCTCGCTTTATCAGACGGCCACTTACTACGTTCGAATCCTGTAATCAATATGTATATATATATATATATATAATGTTTGTATTTAAAAAACAAAAATAAAAAATATAAATATAAAAGAAAAACAAAAGAATAAATATAATATATATATATATATATATATATATATATATATATATATATATATATATATTATATACATAAATAATGTACAAAATAGAGATCATCTTTACTATTATCTGCCAGTAACTATTTAATTTGCGTAATATTAGAATTTTTAGTGTTTTTTACTAGAAATTTATTAGATCATTTATATATATATATATATATATATATATATATATATATATATATGTATATTATATGTATTTATCCAGATAACCTTTAGTAAAAAATACTGAATATATTTTACTATATGATATAAAGAGTAAGCATGATTTTTTTTCTTCTTAAAAAATACATTTACATTTGGCTAATTTTTTTTTTTTTTTTTTGCTTCTTGCGTTATTTCAGCGGAAAATAACGGTAGTATATACACCTTCGAGGTCGCGGTCATGCGATCGATCTGTATTTATTAATAACGAATTATGCTGGTCTATGTTCCATCCAAATAGTTGCATCAACTAACTGCATTCTCATATTTCCCTTTGTACCTTCTCTTTATTTATTTATTTATTTTTTTCCTTAATAATTCCAATATCAATAACAATGTTCTTTAATATTGTGATGATGTTTAATATTAAAACAAATCATATAATATCGAATATGTTTAAGTATTCATATATGATGATATAATATATGAACAATATTAAACGTTATTCAAAAAGTTCATAATTAAGAAAAATATATTGTTCTTTTTGTTTTTTGTTATTTTGATTTATTTATTTATCTTACTCATTATATTTTTTTTAATTTTTTATTTATTTATTATTTTTTTTTATTTTCAGATTAATAGAAATTTAAGAATATAAAAGAAAAGATAATAGAAAAGGGAAAAATATAATTAATAGAAAGAAATATAATTGTTCCATTATCAAAGAAAATACTTGATGAGATTTTTATAAAACAAGATAATATATTATTGCCCAAATAACTGATAACAGTCATTTAAGTATCATTGAAATATTCTTTATCTTTTACACACACACACAAACGCACGCGCGCGCGCGCGCGCGTACACATACGCACACGCATGTATGAATGTGTATGTATACCGTCATCTTTATTTTTTCTCTGTATGTATATACTGATTAAAATAAAAAGAGAGAGAGAGAGAGAGACAGATGAAATGTTATATTTACATATTTTAAAAATAAATAAGTGACTGTGAAAAATTACAATTTCGTCGTTAAAACTATACATAGTACGCCATTTATTAAAAGCTAATATTTTCTTATTAATATCTACGATCGCTTTAGAAATCTTTAAAAAGCACGTGCCTTGCGCGCGCTATTCGACTAGTTTTAACGTGCACGATTACGTAAAACTTATTCACACAAAACCATTTTATGTTTTCTTTCGTGTAACATTATTTTTTATGAATAATTTTATACTCTCCCCCATTGGAAATATTTTTCTTTACAGTTTATATGACGAACGTCACGATAATCTTACGTTTATTGCGATCTTTCAATGTAAATAATTCATTTAACCTAAAAAAAAAAAAAAAAAAAACTATCTTTTTTTTTTCTTTTTGACGTATCTTTTTTTTTGTCATAATTTAATAATTCGACATATTAAACATACATGCGCGCGCGCGCACACACACATGTATATATATATATATATATATTTCCTATTTCTGATCATATGTGTACGTATAATTTCGATATTTCGTGGGGGAAAAAAAAAGGAGGGAAATAAATCATCATACACCATAATTCACGCACGGAATTTTTTCCATCATAAACAAACACACATGTAGATACACACATACTATATTACATATACACGTCATCATATACAAAGGGACAAAGCATTCTAATTTTATACGGAAATTTACGAACCTATTTTAAAAGAGAAAGGAAGAAGAAAGCACGGGAGAAAGGTAAACAAAAGAAACGCGCGCAAATTTGAAAATGTACAAAGGAAAGAGGACGAAAAAATAGAAAAAGAAAAAGAAAAAGAAAATGAAATATACGAACAAAGAGAAAATAAAAATAAAAATAAAAATAAAAGCATTTCGTGATCATCTTATACACCTGATACTGAGTCACAAACGGAACTATTTCGTTCGTATGTACATATATATATATATATATACGTACATACGTGCAGCCATATTAAAAACAAATTTTTTTATTCAATAAGAAAATAAAAAAAAAAAAAGAAATAGATAATAAACATTTATCAATGAAATATTTCTGAATATTAATGAATAAATAAATCATTAGTATATAATCGTAACAAAGTACATAACATGCGTCATTCGCATGTACGTGCACACACCACACATACCTCCCTCCCTCCCTCCCTCCCCCCTTCCCGCACACGTATACACACACATAGAGATATCTAACTAAAGAGATAAAAAAATATATCGAAGAAAAAAAATATAAGGTTCTTACATCTTTAAAAAAAAAAAAAAGAAAAAAAAAGAAAAAGATTTCTTACTTCCTGGTTTAAAGTATTCATGGAAGTACAAACCGTGTAAATAATTATATATATATATATATATATATATAACTTGATGTAGATTCCACTCCTCACGTGTTATTCCGTAACATAACTCCGTATAAAAAGTTTCGACGAGGATATATCTAATAACGGCAGAACGTCTTTCTCGATGCAAAAGCAATCGCAAACTGAACGTCGGAAAACCACGGGAGTACGAACGTCGTAACGTCGACAGTATAGAATGGGAGAAGGAGGGAGAGAGAATGTTATACGACGTTTTATTGGTTTGTTGTATAGTTACACAGATACACAAATACATCCATGGTTCGAATCTGTGATATTGTACTCACACACAATAAACAGTCAGACACACACACACACACACACACTATTATACACCTTTGGGATTTTTTTTCTGAACGTATTTCCCGTAACACGCGATCTTAATAAATTGTTAAGAAATTACAAGATGAAATTTTTTAATAAAATAATTAATATATATATATATATATATATATATATATATATATATATTTCTTTTTTTTTTAAATAATAAATAATATATATATATATATATATATATATATTAAATATTTATTTATTAAATTTATTTATTTAACTATATATTTTTGTATTTATAAATTATATATAACGTTAGAAATTTATATTTATTATTATTATTTATGTAATTATATATTATAAATAAAAAATATAATATAAAAGTAATATGTTTTATATTGTATAAGTACACGTATGTATTATGTATATTTATTGTATTGTAAAATAATATACGTATATACATATATTTTTCGTAATTTCCACTCGATCAAAATGTTGTTTCGAATCATGACGAAATAAATTTTAAAACTTACGACATCAAATAACCAAAAGTTATTCTTTGTTCTCATTTTTCAAGAAATAATACAAACTGACGCGTGTAATTGTATATATATATATTTCTTGCTACGTAACGCAATATTATAATCACGTCATATCACGTACGAAGAAAATTCAAACTATTTATCCTTCCCGCCTTTTCTTTTTCAAAATGGTGGATTGCTTAGTAAGATAAATCTATATGGAGGGGGAAAGAAAGAATGATTTAGTAGGGCGAATGCAAAGTAGTTGACAAAAAAAAGAGAAGGGTGTGTTCTGTTTTTTTTCTTTTTTCTTTTTTTTTTTTACTGAACTACAAATAGCACATAACATATGTATATATATATATATATATATATATATATATATATATATATACACACATGTGTGTGTATGTGTGTGTGATGTATGTATCTAGTTATAGGTTCTATGGAACGCAACACTGCGTCATCATGGAAATACATTTGAATTGGAGACCCTGGAGACTTTGAAATACGTCATCTTTCATTTTAAGAAATAGACTACCACGTAGATGCTCCATTCAACGAATTTCATTAATCAGCCTCACACATAGATTGTCAATGCTATATAGATGATTCTTTTAAGATTCCGGTTTACATATTGACAAGAAATATGTTAACGCTATGCCCTCGTTTTCCTTTCACTGTTCTATGTAAAATTGATACGTTTGATCGAACTAGAACGTATTCATTTAAGTATAGAAAAATATCTATGGTTTCGCTTTGTGATAATAAATTCTTTTTCAAAACTTTCATCTATGATTATTAATTTAATATTATATGATGATGAGGAATTTGAAATAATTGGCAGAGAAGTATAAGAAAATATTTTTTTTTATCATAAAACGATATTGTAAGATAATTGATATTAATGTTATATTAAATTTTCAAATTGAATATACGTGGTGTATATATATATATATATATATATATATATATATATATATATATATGTATATGCACTGCGTGGTAATAGATTGACCCTGCTACAGATGAAATCTTATTAAGCGTGAAACCCCTCAAAGTACTTAGGTAGGTAATTCGATATATGTGCAAGAAGTGAATGGGAACCGAAACGTCGTTTTATTGCTTTGTATTTAGCAAAGAAAGTAGATATTATCCGGGAACAGAAAGAGTCCGGCATTCTCACGAAACGCATGGATAATAGTAGTCTGGACCTTTTGGGCAATGCCATTTTTTTTTCATCTTATTGTTGGAAAAATATAAAATAAAGAAAGAGAACCATCTTCCCTGGTATATATATATATATATATATATATATATATATATATATATTTATTATTACATTTTAGATTTAATTGATCAATTACTTTTTTTTTTTATAATTATACTAAAATAATGATCTGAATATATTCAATGATTAAACGCATATATATATACATGCGACAAATAAATAAATAAATAAATATATATATATATTTATTTATCGTTTATGATGTTATTGTTTATACGTTAGATCATGATAGAACACTTTCGATTGTAACGTTTATAATTTTAGGCTCGCATTGTAAGACATTATATTAATATTTTTTTTTTTTTTACAAACAAATAAATAAATATTGCAGATTCCTAAATATATTTAGGTATATATTATAAATTTATATATATATATATATATATATATATATATATATATATATATATATATATATATATATACACAAAGTTGTCTAAACTTTTAAAACAAAAGCACCTCTTTCATTATTGCTATTCCATTAAGCTTTAAATAAATAAAATTTTTTAAATAAAAAGTTTAGACATCTCCAAGCTAAAGCACAAGATATTTTATAGCATATTCTTAAAGTACAATTCTATATGATAATATAGTCTTTACGATAATATAAAAATGTAGAAGTGAGTGCTTAAATACGTTAAATTATGGTTTTTAACATATGTGACATTGCATTTTTTTTTTTTTTTTTTTTAATGAATTATTCATTTTAAATCATAAGTAGTAGTGTTTTGCTAATTGCGATATAAGTATTTTTTAATGAGTTTTAAAAAATAATTATTGATACTAATTATAAGATGATGTTTGGTTATAGATATAGAAATTAATATAAAGCGCTATGAACACCATTATTTTTTTTTCTTCCAAAGGCACAGTAAACTTATGTGTATATATAGATAAAGCTTTATACGGAGAGAACAATGTTTATATAAAATTTAACTTCATTTTTCACTACAGCAAAATTATTTGAAGATTACTCGTTTAATTTCGATATTATTGTTGATATTCTATATTATAAATGCACTTTTTGGACTGACTATAATTTGATAATATTCATTTTATCGTTTATAATGAAAAATATAAATTAATTTTTTATGTTTAATGCTCAAAGTAGAGCAATAATATTTCAGAGATAGTTAAGAAATCAGTGTTCAATACATCTTCACATTGAAAGCTGTCTGTATATCAATCACTTAGATACACCTTTAACAATAAAAATTTATATCAATGAATGAACATAAAAGATATCAAACAAAAAAGAAAATACCTACATGATCTTTTAAGATGGTGCAATTTGTAATCTTGCAGTAATTTATCGAAACGTATTTGTATACGTTAAATTTGATTCTAAACAATTCAAAGATGTCATTTTCTTCTTAAATCTATTACTTCCACGGGTGCATTTGGATTTAGCTTACAATGTTTTGCTTTCTAAAAGTGAAATAAAAATATAAAAATTATTACATATGAAAATAATAGTTAGTTCATTCACATACCATATAAAGCGGAGGCTCTGTTGGATGAGGATGAAAACCAGTCTCTCTACAATTAGCTATATAATCTAAACCATATTCTGGAGTCAAAATAAAAAAAGCTGTCCTACATAAACATATTAAATATTATAAAAATATTTATGTAGAAAAGAGAATTAAAAGATATAATTTATAATAAAATTTCATTTGCTTACTCATCATATTTGGGTGCACAAACAATAGCAATTGCCTCTGCCATCATGAGTTGATAAGAACAATGAGTGTGAAGATCCACACTAGATAGAAAAGCGGTTTGGGTAGGATGCGTCTATAAATCAACAAAATTTTTATTTTTTATTAAAATATTATTAATTACATATATCAAAATATTATTAATATTGTATTTTATACAAATATACATACATGTATCCATCCAAGAGTAATTAAATTATGATGATCTTGAAAATCAAAAATATCCTCTTCATTGAGTGTTAAACAAGAATCAGGAGAACCTGTTTGTTGCGGAATTAATAAATGAGTGATCAACAATTTATTTTGTTCCAATTTTCCTGTTAGTATGCCACATGTTTCTTTATTATTTGCCGTGTTACTAAATGCTAGAGCAAGGAAATTTTCTATCAGTTTGCTAGGCAAAACAATATCACGTAATTGGCCACTATCATTCAAAAGTATGGTAGGCTTTGTTGAACGATCCACCGTAGGTATACTGCTAATAGATATTTTTGATATTATAAAACTGTTTGAAATGCTACATATGTATATTTATGTACATAGGAGTGAAACTTACTTATCCTTTAAAGATTGAGCTCTACTAGCTACAGGTAAACTTGTTGGTGGCTTAAGGTTTGGTATAGGCAACTTTATAGATCTTGTATCATCAGTTGTCACAAAGAATGTACTTGCAGCAATCTTAGCAGCTTTTACAGCCTCTAATGCTGCCAATTTATTTTTTCTTTCCTCTTCTTCTTTTAATCTATATAAATGACAAAATATATTAATATATATGATAATAAATTCATTAGATAAAAATAAAATATATTAATTATACCTCTGTTCTTCTTCCTGTTTTAATCTTTCTGCATTTGCTTTTTCAGCTTTTTTCGTATCTTCCAAATCTTTATCCAATTGATTTTGATACTGTTTCAATAATTGTTTCTTTAATTCCTCTGCTTTTGGAATAACTTCTCGCAATTTTTGCTTATTTATTGCTTTATCTTTTGCCGTTACCACATGATACATTTGATGATGCTGCATTTTTTCTACAAAAAGTCTAAAAAAAAAGTATTCTCCTAAATAAGTGAAATATCTTTTCAATTGTAATATACAATAATATGTACAAAATCTTACGTTATAAACTTCAGAAATAAACAATATGCTTCTTCGTAGTTCTTCTCCTTGACATATACATCAGCTTGTCTGATCATTTGTATTCCAGAACGATAATATCTAAAAAAAAATCATATACAAATATATAAACAATACATATACAAATTAATAAAAGAATAAAACTATAGTTTTACTAGATATAACTTTTTATTATTCAAAATACCTATGAGGCGGAATGTTATGATTTATTGTCACTTTAGAAGCTTTCTCAGAGAGTTCTTTCAAACGTGTTTCTGGATCCTTTATTCCCATCTCTTTGTAAAGATACTGTCCTGTGTGCTTACTTTCTGATTTATTCCTCTTCATTTTAAAAAGGTTACGTTAGTTTAAAAAGAACATATCAATGTATACTGAAGGAATATGATCGTAGAATGAAATTATAGAGAAAAAAGAACAAGAAAAAAAAAGAAAAAAAGGATTAATAAAATAAAATAAAAGAAGAAAAAAGAGAAAATTAATTATATATGAATATATTTAAAATGACAAGATAGCTATATGAGACAACTGCTATAAAATGTAATCATTTAATATATCGAAATAAAAATATTTAGAAGCAATAATGACGTTCATTATATCGATGAAGATATCTGGAAAATATAATCAGTGAGATAAACGTTTGACACAATTGAAAAAATATGTAAACTCTCTGATAAATTCAGATAAATTGAATGATATTGCCAGCGTCTGTTATCAAGAGGCATAGAGAAAATATAATATAGATCTGACAAGCGCGCGCAACAAACTTAGTTTTTTCTTTTTTAGTTGTTTCTTTGTCATTAAGACGTGTCATATAGAACATTACCAACAATACCTAGATAAAAATAAATAATAAGCGCTGTTGATAACAGATTGACAAATACCGAAGATAAATAACGAATAATAATATTTATTTTTTTTCAGAGATTAAAAAACTAATTATTTTGAAAATATTTTCATAAAAAAAAAAAAAAAGAAAAAGATTTATTTATTTTATTTATTTATTTATTTTTTTTATGAAAATAAATTGTTATTAAATTATGCAGAAATATTTCGAAAAAATCAATAATCGTTATTAAAAAAGGCAATTGTTTTTGATTACGAATAACCATTATCGGTAACGGAAGTCCCGTTTTAATAAGAGTAACCAATATGGACGACGAGACTTTTTTTTTTATCGATAATCGATATAGATGGCAAGGGGTTTTTTTTTTCTTATTACTGTATATGGTATTACGCATTTCTTTTTACTCCAATATGTTAGGTCTTTATATCGACGTGTTTTTCTTTGTACATGTCGATTCAATAGTATATTTTTAGAAGCTCTCTGTAATTTATATTTTCTAGCTCATCATTCGAAGAAATCAATTAATTTTCGTTACTTTTATTGATTTTTCTAAAGAACGACTACTACGTCGTAACAAAAGTATTCTAAAAATTGAATAAATTAATAAAAATATTATATTACTTGAAAAAATCAAATAATATTTATGTTATACATAACACGTATCGGTTGGTAATATAGAAATCTATTGTGTAACCCCGGTCGGTAGAATCGAAATTTATTATTAAAAACTGAGTTAATGTGTTAGTGAGAATTAAAGAGAAAAAAAGAAAAAGAAAAAAAAAGTTGTAAATACTTTCTAATTGGATTGGTTCGCAAATTTGTTATCTCTTTATTATTTTTAACGAGCCAATCATTTTTCATCATTGTAAATTAATAGACCAATAGAATGTGACCTTTGCGTTGGATTAATAACACCTGGATTTATTCAAAATTCAAAATATTTTATATTTATCTCAGAATATATTGATTCTCGTTATCAATGTGACAATTCGATCGATCCTTTATAGATTATTTTTTTCCTTTTGTTAGTTAATACTTAAAATTAATACCTCGGGAATATTCTAACGAAGTGTACACGTACAAACTGCGAATAAAACAGCTGATTTACTATGTATTGGTTAATAGTATTCTTCCTGTATTTGTGAGTGTATATGGAAAAAAAAATTATTACGTATTTAATCAATTATTGGTATGAAGAAATCGATAATATGATAACTTTACAATATTTTACGGTTTCACGGTTATAATGTATAAATGAAGATGTGCTGAAACCAAATATTTTTTTTTTTTTTCTTTTTAAATAATTACGAATAAACAGTTTCATGAATCACAGATAAGGATATATCTGAAATATTATTGACCTTTATTTTAAACATACGTAAAGTGTTTTTATTCGATAATCGTGTAATATTGATAAAATAAAAGTTTCAAGTTATTGTCAATTGAAATATATCAGATGTTAAAACACTTTCGTTTTTATTTCTTTTCATTATGATACTACACTCAAAGCTTTTTTATAATGCAAGACGAAGGTATTGATTCTTTAATTTCTTTTGTTTTCATTCTATATTTAAATTTTTCATTTGATAATTATTGTTCATTTCTTTTTTCAGATCTGAAATAATATTATCTAGATTATTTTTAACTGATCAAGTTAATGCTTATAAGCATACTTTTCAACAAAAAGACAAAATATATGCGAATGAAAAAGAATCTAAAAATTACTTTAATATAAAATATGTAATCGGTTTTGTGATAACTGGTTCACTTTTAGGTATATATTTTTATAATTTATCCCAAAAACAAATACAGACATTTAAACAAACTAACGGTATTGAATGTGGAAATTTAAGAAAAGATCTTAAAACTTATACGTTAGAAGAAGTGGGAAAACATTATAATAAAGAAAATCATATTTGGGTAACTTATAAAGAAGGCGTATATGATATTACGGATTTTGTCGAGCAACATCCTGGTGGTTCTTCTAAAATCATGATGGCAGCTGGAAGCTCGATAGAACCATTTTGGTTGATTTTTGCTAATCATAACACACCAGAAATATACGCTCTTTTAGAATCTATGAGAATTGGTAATATATCTAAAACAGATGCCAAGTCTAATATTAGCGATTTAAATGATCCATATGCGAAAGAACCTTCTCGACATAGAGCTTTAAAGATCAATGGACATAAGCCATTTTGTGCAGAAACACCATCTTCTTTATTAATTGAAAGCTTTAATACACCGGCGTAAGTATAAACATTATCAATATTTCTTTTTGAATCTTTTATAATTGATCAAACGAATTGTTTTGGAAAGATAGTTATGCTAATTATTTTGTATAAGAATACAAAGAAAAAAAAATTTTATATTTTAGAGATCTGTTTTATGTTAGAAATCATCTACCTGTTCCTGAGATAGATTTAAAAACTTACACGGTAGAAATAGCTATAGAAGAAGATACAAAAAAAACTATAGATTTTGAAGGAATAAAGAAATATCCAAAATATACAGTGACAAGTGCTATAATGTGTGGTGGAAATAGACGTTCAGAAATGGCAGAGGTATTACTTTATTAAATTTTATATAATCTAATTAAAAATTATATGAATATATTTTTATATACAGGTAAAACCATTAAAAGGTCTCAGTTGGGGTGTAGGTGCTGTTGGTAATGCCACTTGGTCTGGAGCACGTTTGTGTGATATATTAAAAGATTTAGGAATAAATGAAGAAGATTATGATCACGTACAGGTACTTATATTTTTTTAGAAATATCAATTTCTTTTTTTTTTGTATATCTTCCCATTTTTATCTTTTTCAACATATTAGTTTGAAGGTCATGATGTAGATCCATCGGGAATGCCATATGGCGCAAGTATTCCTATTAGTAAAGCCATGGATCCTAGGGCAGATGTATTATTGGCATACGAAATGAATGGGCAGCCTATACCAAAAGATCATGGATTTCCAATTAGAGTAATTGTTCCAGGAGTTGTAGGTGCGAGAAATGTTAAATGGCTTGGTACGTAGATGAAGGAATTTCATTGAAATTTTTTATAAAAATGTTTTCTTATATCTAAGGATGCAACTATCATTCTCTTTTTTTCTCTTTCTTCATTTAACACAGACAAAATAATTATTTCTAAGATAGAGAGTCAATCACAATGGCAACAAGGTGATTATAAAGCTTTTTCTCCTAATACTGATTGGGATAATGTAGATTTTTCAAAAGCACCAGCTATACAAGAGATGCCTGTCATTTCTGCTATTTGTAAGCCAGAACAATCAGAACAAGTCAAAATAAAAGATGGCAAAATAGATGTTAAAGGTATTACGTTTATGTTAGTAAAAAATGTGAATGAGTTTTTTATTATTTAAATAATTTTCACAGGATATGCATGGTCAGGTGGAGGTCGGAAGATAATCAGAGTTGATGTAACATGTGATAAAGGTAATACTTGGCATACTGCTGATCTCATAAAACAGGATCTTAATGCTAAAGAAGGTCGACATTGGAGTTGGACATTATGGAGTATTAATCTTCCTGTTGATACAAAATTAAAGGAAGTAGAGATTTGGTCTAAAGCCGTTGATTCGTCTTATAACGTTCAACCGGAAACAGTAAAAAATATTTGGAATTTACGTGGTTTCTTATGTAATGCATACCACAGAGTAAAAGTACAATTAAACTAATACGTGACATAGTAGTATGATTATAAGATAGAAATTGTCTCTCTAATTTTTATGAAATAATTAATACTTCTTTTGTATTATACATGTATTATTAATTAATAATTATTATAAAAAATAATTTCTATCAAAATGCTATGGTCTAATTTCTTTTGACAGATTCTCTAATGTCATTGTTCATATTATTATCAGATTCTCTAATGTAATTGTTCATAAAATAATCACTTATACCCTCTAAAGTTACATCATGATATTTGTTGTTATAAACATCATAAAGTTCAAATGTTGATTTTGATATTACAGATTTACCAAGGATTATAGCATAAGGATATCCAATGTTTCTTACATACAGTAAACGTTTACCTATTGTCAAATCTGTTCTATCATCAAGTATTGCGTCTATACCTAATTCACATAAAATATTGTATATCTGTTCGATATAAGATGATGCAGCTTCTTCTTTGCTTCCTTCCTACAACATGTATATAATATTATAATTTTATGTCGATTGAGATATCAATTTTAGCATTTCTTTTCTTTTTTTTTGAATAAATTACCTTCGGTGGTATGATACAAACTGTAAAAGGTGCCAAATTTTTAGGCCACCTTAATTCTTCATTAACTGAAAGAATTTCAACTGCTGCAGCCATAATACGACTTAAGCCAATTCCAAAACATCCCATTACAAGAGGTTTTTCTATAGTTTTATCTATATAAAATGCATTTAATGGTTTTGAATACTTTGTATCCAAGAGGAAAGTGTGTCCAATCTGAATATTTAAGATAATGTAATAAAACTTTGATATAACAATAAATAATTAAATTTTATATTTTTTAATAAATAACTCATTAATAAATACCTCAATAGTATTATGTGCTTGTAACTTTTTGCTACAGCGTGGACACTCAGTTTGCTTAGATACATTTTTATTCACATAATAGTTGCAAGATTGACACGACAGAATAACATCTTCTCCAATTTCCGATAAATATTGATACTCATGAGATAAACAACCACCGATGGATCCTGTATCACCTATAGCTATACAAAAAATTAAATAATATATATATATATATCAAGAAATTTTTTATAAAATTAAAAACAATCCTTTTTACACAGATACATTAAATTACCTTTTATATATTCTATTCCAATTTGATTAAAAATTTTATCATAAGCCTCGCATATAATATTATATGTATCTTTAGCATCATCTAAGTTGACATTAAAGGTATACAAATCTTTCATAATAAATTCTCTGCTACGTAATAAACCTAAACGTGGTTTCATTTCGTCTCTCCATTTACTAGAAATTTGATATAATTTTAGGGGTAATATTTTGGAAGATAAAGGGCCAAGATTATGTATTAGATTACATATTGCTTCTTCAAAAGTCTGCAACGAATTTTATATCTGTTTGAAACATTAAAACTATCATAATATACAATTTAGAATTATTATAAAATATAAATGTTTTAAAGCACTTACTGGACTAAGAATATATTTCTTTTTATATCTGTCTGTTAAACTAAATAATTCATTTTTATCAGATTCATATCTATTAGTCTTTTCTAATAATTTAACTGATGTTAAAGAAGGTAATAATATTTTCTGTGCTCCAATATTTATCATTTCTTTATCAATAAGAGCTGTAAGTTTATTCAATACTCGTAATCCTAATGGTAACAATACATGCATTCCTTTATTAACTGATTTGATAATACCGTTATTGATCATATTCTAAAACAATACAAACTTAAATATTAATAAATATAGAAATAAAAAACAAAATATATATTATTAAATATCTTATATATCTAAATATATATATACATATATATATAAATGTATATTACATAAAAATATGTACCACATAACCTTTCGAAAGTTCTGTCTTTTCAAGTGTGTTTGGTAACGTAGCATGAATTGAACGAAATAATTGAGATACTCTGTTTATTTTATTAAGTTTTGCATTCGCCATTGTTACTTTTATAAATAAACAATATTATACGATAAATTGAACGTCAAAATAGACGTGCTATGTTATGTTACTATAGAAAAACCTACAATAGTTGCATGGTCGCTAGTGTCTCGTATATTTACATTTATATAAAAGTTCGTCAATGAATAATACTTCAAATAGATTCTACCGTCATGAGTCTACGTGAGAGTTAATCAATGTAATCTTACAATATCGTGAATCGATAAATAACGTCATTTTAAAAATGGCGCATTTTTTCGTTTATATATGAATGAAAAAATAATTGAAATAATATTTATTTTACGTACGATTCAAATTAAATGATTAATAATTTCGCTAATTATAATTTTTCAATTATTTAAACAATCTTTGATAAATACGATGTGAGAATAAAAGTCTTACCTTGAACTACATTTTTTATTGTTCGAAAATCAGAAAGCACGAACGGTTGTACTTAATAATTCAATTATATCTGAAACTGACGATGTCGGACGATGGGAGCTATTCGGAAAGTGGGATCTCACACATCTCCAGTTAGTCCGAAGCTTCCGAAGTGAAAAGATATCGAGGATTGATATTGCGGAACGTGGATTTTAAAGTAGAGATACTGTCAATCCGTGGATCACCATAAGCAGCAACCTCTCCACGTGGTGAGATCTGGTTTGTTATTATTTGAGATATATATCGAAATCTAATTCGATGCAAATATTATCGAACGAATTACGAGCTACTTGAATTACGCTTTAGATATTCGTATAAATATAATTGAATACAAAAAAAAAAAAAAAAAAAAAAAAAAGAAAAAATTATAAAGTTTGTCCAATTAACAAATACTTTTTCAAGATTAGGATTAATCTTGAGAAAAATATAATCTGGTATGTGGTTTTTTTCTTTTCTTTTCTTTTTTTTTTTTTCTTCTTTTACTTTCGTCAGATTTATTACTATTTATTACTACATATAAATAATTCTATCGTGCACTAATCCAATCGTTGAATTATGTGTGAAAGGGATATAAGCTATATAAATTTATAACACCAATAGGCGCCAATAGACGCCATAACGGGAACAATACTTTTCTGTTGCACTTGTAATACATATTTTATTCAAATCTTTTGTTAATATAATATGATTGAAAGTTCGTGAATGATTTTTTCAATAGGGAGAAAAAGAAAAGAAAAAAAGAAAAAAAAGAAAAAAAAAAGAAAAAGAAAAAGTGTAAAAATATAAGAAGAGAATGAACTAGAGGACCATTTCTAGAATATATTGCTATATACACACTTTAATAACCAAAAACAAACATTACAGTAATAATATTGTTATTAATATAATATTATGTAATAATAGAATCGTTTATCAATCGTAGTGTAAACACTAAAAATGTTGCTTCCTCATATTCTTTTTTTTATTTATTTACTTTTTTTTTTTTTTTATTTTTTTTTTTATTTTTTTTTTTTTTATTGGAAAGAACGATGCATATCTCGTTTTGCTCTCATTCTCATTTCATTAATAATGTTAATTTATAATCGTCGCGAAATAATCCGGCGCTCGTAAGGCCCGCGTGATCTTAACTCGATCAGTATTTTTTTCCTTATATATGCGAAAGAACAATTGGATTTGTTCTTCCGCAAATTGAATAAAGAAACTAAGAAGAAGAAGAAGAAGATGAAGAAGAAGAAGAAGAAGAAGAAGAAAAAGAAGAAGAAAAGAAAAAAAAGAAAAAGATCGATCCATCAAATCGATCGATCGTCGATCTTTCTTTTTTGTTTCTCTTTTCTTATTTTTCTCTTTTCTTTTTCTTTAATTCTTTAATTTCTTTCTTAATTTCTCAATCGATCCTTAAGAAATCACACGAACCAAACGAAAAGCGCGCGGCCGATCGTGGCTCCGTAGACGTTTACCTTAGAATAATAAATATTATAGTGCAATATCTAAAAAATCTGTCTTTTTTATGCAACTTACACATTCAAATACAGTGTACTCGAAAAATTTACAATATTATTGCCCTTACAAACATTAAATCTCTATTCGAGCGGTGGTAAATCCGCGATACCTTTCTCTCTCTTTTTCTCCCTCTCTTTCACTCTTATCAGACTCATTCGCTATCTCTCTCTCTCTCTTTCTCTCACTCTCTCTCTCTCTCTCTCTTTCTCTCTCTCTCTCTTTCTCTCTCCCTCTTTTTCTCACGTGCACGCGACTCTTCCATTCACTCTCTCTCTCTCATTCTCTCTCTCCCTTTCGTTCTCTTTCTCTCTTTCTCTCTCTCAATCTCTGACCGCTAAAAAAGAATGTATTTTTTTTGCTTATATCTTTTTTTGTCGTTTATTTTATTATTTTTTTTTTATTATTTTTTTATTATTTTATCCTTTTTTTTTTTTTTCTTTATTCAAGATCGTGAGTGCGTGTGAGAATATTCAAAGTGTACAGCTGATAGAATCGATTCCTAGTCCGTTTAATTAATCTTATAGCTTCTTCTCTTTATTTCTGTTTTTTTTATCTTTCCTCTTTTCGTTCTCTCTCTCTTTCTCTCTCTCTTTCGAATGCAACCTGGTTCCTCGTTTTTTAAATGTTATATCATACACACACACGACGGAGTGCGCTCGTATTTTTCCCGCGTAATTTCAAAACGCATATATTCGGCACGTAAAGATAAGTAACGTTTATTTCTTTCTCATTTCTCGACGTATTTTTCTTGCATTATTGTTTATCAACAACAATGCAGTCGGTCATCTGCTATAAGATGACATGTCTACATATATACATACATATATATATACATATATATATATATATATATATATATATATATATGTATATGTACACATATACATGTATCAATTTCAGAAAACGTTCACTATAATCGCATTTTGATCTGTCATTAACTTTAAATTCACTTCAATGTGATGATAGTCATCCTCCTCCTTCTCATCTCGTTTTTACCTATCTTTTTTCTCCTTGTATTTATTTATTTTTTGTTTGTTTTTCTTTCATATCCCGAACATCTCTCTCTCTTTCTCTCTTTCTTTCTCTCTCTCTCTCTCTCTCTCTCTCTCTCTCTCTCTCTCTCTCTCTCTTTTCTTTA
This sequence comes from Vespa velutina, assembly GCF_912470025.1. Lineage (NCBI taxonomy): Eukaryota > Metazoa > Arthropoda > Insecta > Hymenoptera > Vespidae > Vespa > Vespa velutina. Next base: position 7,360,187 of record NC_062190.1, on the reverse strand, counting down.
TGGAGAAATTGTAGAAAGTTGGAAATACTCGCGCATATAGAGGACGATCGAAAGATTTTCCTTCTTGAATTGGCGATACGTTGAGACGTGTAACGAACACAGTACGAATGATATTATTTATTTATTTATTTGTATTTTTTTTTTTGGTTTTTCTTCTTCTTCTTTTCTCTTTTTTCTTTGTCGCGAGAAGAAGACGCGCTTGTTATTCTTTCATCTCACGTTATTTCGTCGTTTTTCTCTTTTTTTTCTTCCCTTTGGTTCCTTCTTTTCCGAAAGCGCGAATTAAGCGAATAACAGCACGAGGATAACGAAAATGATAAATTGCGTGTGTGTTCCTTGTCACGAGATAATAACAATTAATGTAACACCTGTTAGTTGATTAAGCCGGAATTAACAACATCGTATATTATTATTATTATTTTCACTTTTATTTTGTTACCGTTAATACCATCGATCGTTCTTTCGTGATTGTTATTGTTGTTGTTATTGTTATTATTATTATTAGTATTATTATTATTATTATTATTATTATTATTATTATTATTATTATTATTAATATTATTATTTTATTATTTTTTTTTTAATCTTTGACAACGTTGAGATAATATTATCAGTAGCACTTTATTTATCGTAATTACGTTCAAGTGATTAATGATAAAACACGGCATAAAAATTATTAATTCGCTTTATACGAAAGTCTGCCGCTAGACTCGTCGTTCGATCCGTCCTGTGTCCTATTTTTCTTTCTTTCTTTCTTTTTTTTTATTTTTTTTCTTTCTTTCTTTTAACTTTTTATTTCCCGTGTGTATGTGTGTGTGGTTTTCTTACGTGTACGTATATGTTTAAAACGCCGTCCCTGATATCTTTCACACATTCTCTCTCTCTCTCTCTCTCTCTCTCT
>NC_062190.1:7351786-7354286 GCF_912470025.1 Vespa velutina | reverse complement strand
TTTCTTCTTACTTCCTCACCACTCGGTGTCGTTTCTTTGCACAGAGGTGGGAAGCGGGGCCGGGGAGGGGGGACAGGGGCGAACAATTTAAAAATTTCTTTCTTTCTCCGATATTTTCTTTTTTTTCAGTTTTTTTTTTTTGTTTTTTTCTTTTTGTTTTTTTTTTTGTTTTTTTTTTTTTTAATTTTTTTCTTCTTTCTTCTTCTCTTTACACACAAGCACGCTCGGCGATTTTTGGCACGCTCTTTTCCATAAGGTTTTCTTTCTTAATTCTCTCCTCTTTTTTCTTTTTCTTTGGTATTTTCTTTCTTTTTTTGTTTTTTCTTTCTTCCCTTTTCTTTTCTTATTAAGCATTGGCACGATTTTTCTGACGTTCACGGTGAACGTTATATCGACGATTTGGCACCAAAAATTTCCGATCTGATTTTACTCTTTCTCTCTCTCACACTCTCTCTCTCTCTCTCTCTCTCTCTCTTTCTTTCTTTCTTTCTTTATCCCTTTCATGCATATTCACATTCTCTCTCTTTCTCTTTCTTTCGCACGATTTTTACAGAAAAATATGCGGCGACTAAAAAATCTCACACGCGGCCACCCTTTCGGCCGTCGATCGCTTCGAGTTCTTCTTCTATCTTTCTATCTTTCTCATTTATTTCTTTTTCTTTTTTTTTGCCTTCATTTTCATTTCGCCTAATTATTACGCGCGAGAAAAAGAAAGGCCTTGCCCTTGATCTCTTTTCTCTCTCTCTCTCTCTCTCTCTTTCTTTTTTCTTTCTTTCTTTCATATACGCCTTAACCGCGAGTAAGTAAAGACGCGAATTTAATATCCTATAAAAACTAAGTTATTTCTTAGCTGATTGCCTTGCGTTACGGTTTAAAAGGTTGGGCACCCAGACAAGGATCGTCTCGATCGTGAAAATTATTTTATTTTATTTTATAATATTTAAATAATCGCCTAACGCGAATTTATCTTATTATCTTCTTTTTCTTCTTCACCTTCTTTTTCTTTTTTTTTTTTTTTTTCGTTTCTCTCTTCCTTTATCTATCAGTATACGTAGTACGTTTTTACAATGAATTTTTGAAATTCATTTTAATAGATTATAACGAGTATTAACGTACCTACAGTGGGATAGGGGGGTTAGCGAGAGAGATGCCTCCCCACCCGCCCCCCTTACGCCCACATTATTTATATTTTATAATTTTTGACGAATGTCCGACGAAAATGGGGCTGCTTAGAAATCTAATTAACGAGGCTGAGTAACCTTTCGATTAATTATTATTATCATTATTATTACTAGATATTATTATAATATTATTATCATTATTATCATCGTTATGCAGCCATCTATACGATATACGTAAATAAAGAAAAAAAAAAAAAAAACAAAAAAAAAAGATATAATAAAGAAAAAGAAAAAGAAATAGAACAAAAAAAAAAGAAAAATAAAAAAGAAAAAAGAAGAAAAAATGAAAAATAGTAAAACAGTAAAACGATTGTGACGTATCATCCTTGTCAGGGCCCTCGCAGTAAGGATAAGGCCCCTGCACTAACAGATTGCTCTCTACGCCACAACGATACGATCGTGTTACTCCATTTTTTTTTCTTTTCTTTATTTTTTTTTTTCCTTCCTTCCTTCTTTCTCCATTATTTTTCTCACCGTTTCATTATAAGACTTAAAAGAGATTTTCGTTTTCGAATGCAAAACTAGTAGTAGTAGTAGTAATAGTAATAGTAGTAGAGGTGAAGAAGGGTGAGTTAAATTCAATCGATCGATCCTTTATCTCTTATGGTAAGGTCGAATCGAGGATCAACAAGCGCAGGAGATATTCTTTTCTTTTTTTTTTTCTAATGTCTCTATCCTTTTCTCTTACACCCTTCCTTTTCTTAATTTTATTTCATTTCATTTCATTTCATTTTATTTTATTTATTATTTTTTTTTTTTTCTTCAATTTTATCTCTCTTGCAATTCACACCCGATGCGTTTATTGACATCAATTCGACGTTCCTTTTTATTCTCTCTTTCTCTCTCTCTCTCTCTCTCTCTCTCTCTTTCTCTCTCATTCGTACTATATCCCTTTCATTCATCTTACTTTCTCATTTGTTCATTCACTCTTTCTATCTCTCTTTCTCGCTAAAGTACCATCCTTGAAAATATCCCTAACAAAATTTTATTTGGCACCGCATGATTTCGAACGAACACTATTCGACGTATACGGCATGATGTTCTTTAGTATTGTGAGTTAGTATCTTTCTTATCTCCCCTTTCTCTTATTTTTTTTATTTTCTCTTTTAATACGGAATAAGAGAATTTTGTAATTGTCCATTCGTCGATTTTCTTTTTTATTTAATTCTCTTCCCTCTCTCTCTCTCTTTCTCTCTCTGTCTCTCTTTTATTTCATTGAAACGACATCAATGATTAAAACATTATTCCATAAAAAATGGCTACTGATTATCATTAAGTATTAAAACGGTGAATCAATCGATTAGATCGATTTTTTTTTT
>NC_062190.1:7341786-7346786 GCF_912470025.1 Vespa velutina | reverse complement strand
ATTATTAATTAATTAATTATCATTCATTATTATAATTATAAATAATTATTTAATTAATATTAATAAAAGAATAATAATAATAATAATAATTATTATTATTATTTTTATGTATTATTATTAATAATTATCGATTGTATCTTTAGATGAGATACGATATTAGTTTGGAATTAATAATTCTGATGGTAGGATCCTCCATCGTTCTCGATCGCGCGAAAATAAATAAAACAACAAAGATTATCGATGTTTAAAGGTTAGAGAAATAAAATGCTGGAGAGGACCGAGATTAAGAATTAGAATTATGATTTATAATTAGAAGTGGAAGAAGTAGAAATAGAAGTAGAAGTAGAAATCGAAGAAGAAACAGGAGAAAAGTACGTATGTACGGTTTTTATATTATCGTTCGTCCGAGAATTTTGAAATCGAGTCTCGCATGCAAAAGCTACGTTAAAAAAACTACCAATTAATCGATCGGATCAATCGATCAATCAATCAATCAATCAATCAATCAATCAATCAATCAATCGAGTAGTTTTAATTAATTAATTACCGCGCGCGCGATTAAATTGTCTCGATATTTATTTATTTATTTATTTATTTCTTATTCTTTTTTTTTCTCCTCCTCGATACTCCGTGCTGAGCAACGACGATGATCGCCATTTTATTTTTAAAGATATTCTTAATCCGTGTCTGCCTATCTCTCATTTTTTCTTTTCCTCTTTTTTTTTTTCTTTTTTTTCTTTTTTTATATTTAAACGTACGATCATTGTCAGTGCGGAGAGTTGGCGATGAGGAGAAAAAAAAAAGATTCTAAAACGACCAGCCCTAAGAGTATTTTTTTAGCATCATCATCGCGTTCGTATATAGTTAATAATTAATAATTAATTAACTCTCTCAATCTCTCTCTCTCTCTCTCTCTCAATCTCTCTCTCTCACTTTCGCTCTTTCTCTCTCTCTCTCTCTTTCTCTCTTGTATCTCTCTCCCGTCTCTCTCGCATCATTTTTTTGTTTAAATATAAAAATGAAAACTAACGTATCTTTGGCTTGTTCCCTTTACCAATCGGCAGCAGCGCATTATGGCTGCGGCGTACATCATTGTTTGTTGTGTGTATGTTTAATTTTCTTTTTCTTTTCTTCATTACATTTTTTTTTTGTTTTTGTCTTTTTTTTTTTTTTCGTTATTTTCATCTTTGTTACCTTTGTTTAAATATCTTTTGTACAGTTTTGTACACTCGAGTGTGTTCGTGTACGCGCGTGCGTGTCTTCTTCGTCTCTTTCCTTATCTCCCTCTCTTTCACTCTTTCTACATATGTTTTAAGTGTATACGTGTTTCTCTCTCTCTCTCTTTCTTTTTTTTTTTTGTTCTTTCTTATTGTGTATATACTCTCGTGGTATTACGCGTATGATCTCGTAATTTTTAATAAACGAAATCGCGTGTGTGCTTCTCTTTTATATACACATCATTGTCTCTTGTCATCGAGTATAATTTTCTCGATTTCTTACGTATATTTATATATACATATGTATATATATATATATATACACATACACATATATCTATACATATACATATATATATGTATATATATACAATATGATGAAAAAACGCGTGTGATTAATGTATATGTGTAATATGGATGTGTGTGTTTCATAGCGTGTATTCTCTCTCGTGTCTATACGTATTTTTACGTGCGTGTCGAGTGTTTAATTTGTCTCTCTCTCTCTCTCTCTCTCTCTCTACGATCGTGCATTTTTCTCTCTTTCTCCCTCTCTCTCTTTTCTTTCCCTTAGATATAATAATATAACCCTCCCCCTTCTCTCTCTCTCTCTTTCTCTTTCTCTACCTCTTTTTCTGTCTCTAATCTCCCTTCTCTCTTTATTTCTCTATTTTTTATCTTTTTTATTATCCCAAGCGTGTCGATTAGCAAACTGGTCGAACACACTATAGTGAGACGCTTCCAGATGCCAGGGACAGTCTCCTCGCGTACGTCGCGACGCCCCGCGTCCTTTCGACGACGATAACGACCATACGTGGCGGCTAACGTCCGCGATATTCAATGAATCGGTGATTTGACGATGTGGTCCGGCGTTATGAAGTGGTACGTTGGTACAGGCAGTCCTGACGTTTCCATTGTTATCCTGAAACATAATCATACGTAGAGTTAACGTGGAAAAGCATTCTTTTCTTTTTTTATCCTTTCTTCTTTATTTTCTTTTTTTTTCCCCCTTTTACCCATTTTTGTTTACTTTTCTTTTTATTTATTTATTTTTTTTTTTTTAATTATTATCTTTCTTTTTACTTTTATTTTCACTTCTTTCTCTCGCTCTCTCTCTCTCTCTCTCTCTCTCTCTCTCTTTGTCTTCGCATCGACAAAGTTCAAGTTAGTTAAGTTTAAATGCAACTTTCACAACGTTTTTCTTTTTCTTTTTCTCCCCCAAAAATTTTTTCTTCAATTAGTCCACAAGTACGACGGAATTTGTTTGAATCCTCTTTTATGCATCTTTTTTTCTTTTTATATATATATATATATATTTTTTTTTTGGATGTCTCACTTTTGGACCATGGAAGAATGGTAATAGAGAGTGATTCTCGTTTTGGGAAATTCAGTCGTACGAAGATAATTAAAAAAAAAAAAAAAATAAATAAAAGAAAAATAAAAAAAATATTAATAAATAAGAAAAAAAAATAAAAGAAAAAAAAAGGTATACGACCTAATTTTATTCTAGGATACTCGTGATAATTTTCTATTTGTACATATGTACACATTTAAATGTCTATCATGTTATCGCGAGTATCACTTTTTATAAATTTTATCAAGTCCTTTTTATTACTCTATATATAGACTACATATATATATGTGTGCGTGCGTGTGTATATATATACATATATATATATATATATATACACATATATATATATATACACACACAGTATATACTTTTTAGAACAATTTGAAAAATTCCTGATTTTTCTTTTTCTTTTCGTTTCGGGAGAATTGAATTCATATAATAAAAAAGTGTTTAAAAAAGTCACGAATCTTTCAAATTGTCGTAATTGTTATATATATATAAATATATATATATATATATATATATATATATATATATATAAAAGAAAAAAAAAATTTTCTACGAACCATCCAATGATAACAAGAACAATGAACGTTCCGTTCATTTATTTTTTTGAAGAAAACTAAATTATGTGACATGATACATATGTATGCATATATATATATATATACACACATATATATACACATGTATAAAATCTCGAATGGTTTATGAAAAATTTTTTTTTCTTTCAATTGTCCGCTGACATTTCTTTCCCACTCCCCCCCCCACCCTTCTTTCTCTCTTTCTCTCATACACACGTAAGCCCTTAGGGGATTGCTTGGATGTTCTCTGGTGGTTGTTGTTGTTATTGTTGGCTTGTGTCTTGGACATCCGAAAGAAACATCTTGTGTGTTTGTGTGCTCCATTGAAATGACAAAAAAAAAAAAAAAAAAAAAAAAAAAAAGATGAAAAGTATTGTTTATCATGTGTGTTTTCTCTCTCGTTCTCTCTCTCTTTTTCTGTATTGTGTGTGTAGGTAATAATAATAATAATAATAATAATAATAATAATAATAATAATAATAATAATAATAATAATAATAATAATAATAATAATAATAATAATAAAAAAATAGATAAATAAAAAAAAAATAAAAAGGAATTTAATTGAAAAAATAAAGAAGACAAAACAAAAGAAAAATTAATAAAGCAAAGATTTTAATTAAAAATAAAAATTCTTTTTGTAAATTAATTAAGGAAAAAAAAAAAAAAAAAAAAAGAAAAAAAAGGGAAACAACAAACATCTCAAGACAATGTGACAATGAAAATGTTCGTAGTCGACAGTTAAACGGGATAAAGTCGATTAAAAGGACTACAAAGGAATGGATGGTGCTTACCAAAGACGGGCAGGAGCCTGGGTCAAGTTGGTTGGATGGATACATCTTCTCTCTTTCTCTCTCCCTTTCTCTACATCTCTTTCATCATCATCATCATCATCATGATCATCATCATCATCATCATCATCATCTCGTTGTACGAGTTTCTCCGATCTTGAGTACGGTTTTTTTTCGTTTTCCATACGTACGTACATATGTATTGTATGTATACATATATATGCACATAAATATGTATTATAACCAACATACATAAACGTGCATTATTATTTATAACGTTTACATTCGTTCTCTTTTCTTACGACGAAAAAGAGATAGATGGCAACGGAAAAAAAGAACCAAAAAAAAAAAAAAAAAAAAAAATTAATAAATAAATAAATAAAAGAATGAAACAAGAAAAAAAAAAAAGCGAAGAAAGAAAAAAGAAAAGAAGGGAAGTGAAAGTTTGATACGAAGACCCGCGTTTTTATTTTTTTCTTTTGAAAAAAGTATGAGAAAAATGAAATTAGATGAACTTTAATATTTGTTTAAAAACACTCACGAACGAGTAAAGATTATTTGTTTAAACAATGTAAATAGTAAATAAATTATTGCTCCTAACGTTAAGTCTCGTATCAGTATACGCACACACACACACACACACACACACACACACACATATATATATATTATACATATGTAAATTATAAATAAATTATTGAACCTAAAGTTAACATTATTTTACATATATATCATATATATATAATATATGGTGTTTTTTCTTTCATCCCTTTTTTTTCTTTCTTTCTTCTTTTTCTTTTTTTCCTTTTTTGTAAATATTTTGAAGGGGGATTGCAATAAAACGCACACGTGCCGTGAACGTGGACGCGCGAAACGCCTGCATCATTATTTATTTGTTCTCTCGTTCGTTATCTCTTTGTCCGATAAACAGAGCAAAACAAAACGAAACAAAACAAAACGAAACGAAACGAAACGAAAAGAGGAAAAAAGAAAAAAGAAAAATAGAAAGAAATGGGAAAGAAAATAAAAGAAAAGCAATAATACAAATAATCATGTG
>NC_062190.1:7329286-7331786 GCF_912470025.1 Vespa velutina | reverse complement strand
CTCTGTCACTCTCTCTCTCCCTCTCACTCTGCTGTATGTGTTTAACTTAAAACCTACTCATATCTCACCTGTCTTCTTCCCTGGTCTCTTAAAAATCAGTAGTCTGGCATGAAGAGAGATCTTTTTCTCTTTTCTTTCGCTTTGTTTTTTTTTCTTTTCTTTTTTTTTTCAGCGGATTTTGCCGTAATTCTCCCTCATTATTTTTTCTTTCTCTCTCTCTTTTTTCTTTTTTGAATATCTTTAAAAATCCTTCGCGCCAGGCCATAAAACATCGTATCGTATCATTTCGACGACGCGCCGTTCGACGATCATAATCAAGACATCATTCATTCTTGCGGTAATGTTTTTGTTTGTTCGCTTCTTTTCTTTTCTTTTTTCTCTCCCTCTCTCTTTCCCTCTCTCAGGGTTGATTTAGCGGTTATCATTTTCGAAAGGACTCGTCGATCGCAGCGTTGTCGATGATCGTACGGGCACAATAAAAAATTACAGACAAATAAAAACATAAAAAGATAAATAAAAGAAGAAGAAAAAGATGAAGAAGAAGAAGAAGAAGAAAAAGAAGAAAAGAATGAAGAAGAATAATAACAATGAAAAATAGGAAAGAAAAAAGAATTAAATAAAAAACGTGAAACTATTCAAAATGTCCGATAAGAATCCGAAAAGAATCATATAATCCGTTTCTCGAATTAAATTCCGTTTTAAATATAATAAAGAAGGAATTAAAATTAAATTAATGAAGAAAAAAAAAAAGATATAAAGAAATAAGAAAGAAAAAGAAAGAAAGAAAGAAAGACGCATTGGACATACGAGAAGAAGACCGATGAGAATGTGTATCAATAAATATTTATATAAAATATATAACATAATATATATATATATCGCTATAATCATATAAAATAATAATTATTATTGTAATATACATATATATATATATATATATATATATATATATATATATATATATGTGTATATACTAAGCATACCGCTAAATCCACCGCGAAACGTAGCCGGGACGAGTTCGACTGGTTTCTTCGAAGGGTTAGCCCCTCCCCCGCGTTTTCTCACTGTAGTACGCGTACATAAAAGAAAAGCGGAGGAGAAAGACAAAATGGCGGACACGAAGAACGTTCGACATGTCCGAACGCTTCATCCTGTCCGCAAAATATCGGATCTTTTATTGCTTTTATTTATTTAATTTTTTTTTTTTTCTTATATATTGTTTTGTTTTTCTCTATCCTTTTATTTATTTTCTCTCTGTGTGTGTAAATATTTTTCCTTATTCTTTTTTTTTGTGTACTCTTTTTCTCTGGTTTATTTTTAATATTTTTAATTTTTAATTTTTTTCTTTCTTTGTTTGGTCAGAGAGTTAGGTTTATAAAAAAGGGGGGGGGGGGGCGGGGGCCGAGGGGTGTTAAGGGGGGGTTATTAAAAAAGGGTCGACGTAAAGGGGCTGGGGCCCTTAACGGGGTTAAAAGTTACTCGGGCTATGTTCTCTGTACCTGAGTTAGGTGTACTGTGTGACTCACCTCATATTGATGAGATACTGTGCCAACGCAACAGCGTCCGGATTTCCTGTAATAGTGATGGTACGATCCGTGGCACCACCTTCTCTCTCCTCGCAGTTGCTAATTCTGATCATGGCACCTGATATCTGACGTATCTCAGCTATCTTGGTACCACCTTTGCCGATGATACAGCCGATCAACTCGTTCGGTACTGTCATCTCGTGCGTCTGATTGTTCGCCGCTGGCTGTTGTCGATTCGTGTTGTTCGTACGTAATTGGCTACCCGCTAATGCCGCCAATGCTATAAAATTGTTTATTTTTTTTGTATACATCATCGATTAAAAATTCTATTTGCTATAAGAACACGTAAATACAATTTACATTATATGCGTATATATGTATGTATGTACATATAAACATACATACATGTATGCATGCATACATACATACATACATACGCATACATATTTCAACGATCGAAACACAAATATTATAATATTCTTTTGATTTAGGCTTTCTTTTTTTTTTTTTTTCTATGGATTGGGAAAGAGATAATGTATCCAGGATGTCGTCGAGAAAAGTCTGAGAAAAGAAGACATGTGAAAATGATATATATATATATATATATATATATGTTTATATATGTGTGTACACACACACACACACACATACACGCATATACATAAAATATATTATGTGTAATTAATATGATTTTATTGTAAGAGATAAGCAAGAAAATTTTTTGAGGAAAGAAACTATTTTACCTGCCGGATTAATTCCACCGGTATTAGCAGGAGTGGCCAGACTACCAAGGCCCAAAGCCGCCAGGCCAGCAAGAGGATTACTGCCAAGCTTGCCCATCTGAAACAACGACGGAGAGACCCTTCGCTCAACAAAAAAAATGGCTAAGTTTCTAGGACGGGTCACATTGAAATTCAGGAGAGGGGGTACTGAGGGGAGAGAAGAGGGTGCTGTTGCTTTGAAGCCTCACGAAG
>NC_062190.1:7296786-7319286 GCF_912470025.1 Vespa velutina | reverse complement strand
AAAAATAGGGAAAATGAGTTTTATATCAAACGCATTTGACGTAAAACATTTTGAGAAGAAGGTAAAAAAGAAAAAAAGAAAGAAAAGAAGAGAAGAAAAAAAAGAAAAAAAAAAGAAAGAAAACGGGTCGCAACGGAAACATCAGTTTCTCAACAATTTTTCTCTTCTTTTGTAAAAACAATTTTTTTTTTCTTTCTATTTTTCTTATTCCTTTTCTTTTTCCTTGTTTCTCTCGAAAAGTTGGAAAAATCATTGCAATTCGTCGCAAGTTCGTAGTTCGTAGTTCGTAGTTCGTAGTTCGTGGTCGACGTTGCGCGTGTAGTAAATGGCATGCACAAAAAAACTTCCTCTCTATGCACAAAGTGAAGAGGAAGGAGAGAGAGAGAGAGAGAGAGAGAGAGAGAGAGAGAGAGAGAGAGAGAGAGAGAGAGAGAGAGTGAGTAGTAGTAGTAGTAGTAGTAGAAATACAGCCACAAGCGATTTTTGATCTTTCTCTCTTTCTTTCTTTCATTATTTATTTATTTCTTTCTTTCTTTTTTCCCTCTCTTTTTTTTTTTCTATTGCTGCAAAAGAGAAAAAGAAGTAAAAAAAAAAAAAAAAAAAAAAAAGAGAAAAGAAAAAAGAAAAAAGAAAAAAAAAAAGAACGAGAAAGAGAGAAAGATCAAAGAATTCATATTCAACCAAATATCAATCGCAAGCATGCGCAAGTAAAGAGAGAGAGCAAGAAATGGATAGATAGATGGATAAATAGATAGATAGATAGATAGATAAATAGATAGTTATAGACATATACACTTAGACACTTTTGTCCAGGATATAAAAAAGGTGTGTGCATGTGTATACGTGTATCAGTGTGTGTGTGTGTGTGAGAGAGAGAGAGAAATAGAGAGAAAGAGAGAGAGAGAGAGAGAGAGAGAGAGAGAGAGATATTTTGATATAAAAGAATAGATAATAATTATAAAAAGTCAATTAAACAGAAAACATTGAAGAAAATAACGAAGGAAAATATACAAAAAGAAAGAAATAGATAAATGGATAAAGATAGATAGATAGATAGAGAAAGGGAGAGAGAGTGAGAGAGTAAGATATGCTATAATATAATACATACATGTATACATAAAGATTGATTTACGTATACATATATACAATATACATATACATAGAAACAAATAAACACCCAATACGCATATATACACATAGTAAGACGTAATGATATATGCAACATTAACGTGCAATTTTACATGAAAAGCAAAAAAAGCCGTATCTCCGAAGCTCGTGACCTCATAATCGTTTTCTTTCCTCTTTCTTTCATCGTATTTTCTTGTTTTTTTAATTTAGAAGAAAAAGAAAAATAAATAAAAACGAAATAGAAAAAAAGCAATTAATTGCACGATCCTAGAAGGAACATTAACTAACCCCTCGCTTATATCGCGACTTTTTTACATTTTCTCTCTTTCTCTCTCTCTCTCTCTCTCTCTTCTGATATTATTACAGATAAGATTTCGTAGGTAAGATTTCTCGTTATCAAGAGGGAAATCGTCTTTGACGAGGTAATAGAGAAGGAAAAGAAAAAAAAAAAAAGAAGACAAGAAGAAAATAAAAAATAAATAAATGAAAAAGCAAATTAGAAAAAAAGGAAGAAAATAAAAAATAAAAATAAAAGAGAAATATATATATATATATATATATATATATATATATATATATATATGAGGAACGTGAATAATAACGTTGGACGGTAAACGTCGAAAATATAAATGAAGCTCATTTTATATTTGCATCCTGACGGATCCTTTTGCTTCAAGTAAAGGAAAAATAAAAAAAAAAAAAAAAAAAAAAAAAAAAAAACCAGAAAAGAAAAAAAGAAAAAAAGAAAAAAGAGAAAAGAAAAAAGAAATATCGATGAGATAGAGAGAAAGAGAAATAAGATAGGATCAATAGACTTTGATAAGGAAAATACTTCAAGAAAATTCTAAGAGGAAATCTAAAGGTCTTTTGACTTCTGATACTCTCATCTCAGAGAGAAGGTAAGAGAGAGATAGAGATAGAGATAAAAATAGAGAGAGAGAGAGAGAGAGAGAGAGAGAGAGAGAGAGAAAGTAGTGATATTGAAGAGACTATTACGAACACTCATTAATAGACGATGATGAATAGTCACGCTATCGGAGAAGACGTTTAGCAAAACGTGCAGTCTTAAATTTTCGTTCCAGAAAAAGATCGACATTAAAATAATCCCTCTGAAAGTTTTCCCTTCATTATTATTATTATTATTATTATTATTTTTTTTTTTTTTTTTTTATGTAAATATCGAATAGAAAAGAAATAAAGAGAATTTATGAAATGATTTTCTTTTTCTCTTTTCTTTCTCTGCCCTCCCCCCCTTCTCTTTTTCTTTCTCTCTCTTTCTGGAAGATTTTTTTCAAGACTGTACGTGTTTAGATTGACAGGGGGTGGGTATAGGGGAGGGGTGGGTGTGACATCCAGCAAAAAGCCATGGTATTTTCGAGGGATTTATTGATGCGTGTTATTATATAGATGATAGGTAATAGATAAGGTAATAGAAAAGATATAGACAGATATAGATACAGAGAGAGAGAGAGAGAGAGAGAGAGAGAGAGAGAGAGAGAGAGAGAGAGAAAAGGTAAAAGGTATTAGGACACAAAGGTTAAGGGTTTCCAGGTGGCCTAAGAGTTTCGTGTGACGTCATTTTGGATTGATAAATCTCCTTTTTTTTTCTTTTGTTGTTGTTGTTGTTGTTGTTCTTGTTTGTTTTTTCTTCTTCTATATTAGATCAAGATACCTTCGGCTATATTGGCATTGTCAACGAAACGAGATTTGTAATTTGAATAGATCTTGATAGACGTATTTCTTTTTTTTTCTTTTTTTCTTTCTTTCTTTCGTCTTTGATTCGAGAAGAAAATTTGATTGATAAAATTTAATATGAGTAAACGATGAAAATACTTTTTTTCTTTCATATTTTCATTGTACAGCGACGAAAAATCCGTAATTATTTTTCAAAAGAGATCGACGATCGAACGCGTATTCTTTCCTTTTTTACTTTTTTCTTTTCTTATCTTTTCTTGTTATCTTCGAATTAATCTTAATATTAACGACGATCCCCCGGAATCGTTCGATAATACGATTAAACGTTCGTTACGCCTTTGGTGATATAGTCGTTCAAGGACTCTCTAATACCCGAAATCCTATTAGTAAGATTTTCGAAGGATAAAAAGAAGAAGTATCGAATTAATCGATTCCGAATCGTTTTAGATTTAACGGTACGTAAAATGGTGACTTTCATTTATGAGAATAAAAAAAAATGGGACGGGGAGTGGGGAAGGGGGGAGGGCAAAATCAACCGTTAAGATTATTCGACTGATTGTGCTGGCTTGATAGTTAAGAAAACGATAAGACGAGTCGAGTTAAATGAAATATCAAAGTTCTTCGAGATAACGACGATAAATATTTGATGGAAAGAAAAGACAAATATAATAATAATAATAACAATAATAATAACAATAATAATAATAATGATGATAATGCATCGAGAGTTGGAGAATCTTTGTCTCACTATTATTATTATTATTGTTGTTGTTCTTGTTGTTGTCGTCACTGTTATTGTTGACTATGCCAATTGGCCTTTGGGCGTTTATGTAAGGATCCATGGATCAGGATTTATTATGATTTGGTGCAAAGATATCGATTGTTTCTTTCTGTTCAATAGAAAGGACGAAGTTTTGTTATATACGGCGATATTTTTGAACGAAATAAAAACTTTTTATATAAATAATAATATTTCCAGCAAGTTTTTTTTTTTTCGTTAAAGATCCTACTCCTTCTTTGCTCGATATTATAAAAATTTTGCCACTCAAAAAAAAAAGTGAAAATAATTTTCCTTCGTAATTTTTTTATTTTTTAAAGTCGATAATCTTAACTAAGCACGATTGTTTGTAAGAAATATTCAATAAATTTTTTCGAGATATTTTACAGAATTTTCTACGTTAAAAAAAGAAAAAAAAAAAAAAAAAAAAAAAAAAAAAAAAAAAAAAAAAAAATCGAAGAATTTTTTTTCTTCTTCTATATATCAAACGTTAAATAAAAATAAAATGATTTTATAATAAAAATCAAGCGAATCTTTTCGTTATCATGAAACATTTTTACGTTAAAAAAAAGGGGTCAACATTTTTTATACGATTATTAGGGGGAAAAAAAAAACAATAAATAAATAAATAAAATGACTTCTTTGTAACACGAACGGAGCAAATGTTTTTTCTTCGATCAGAAAAAAGAAAAAAAAAGAAAAAAAAATAGAAAAGAAAATCGAATTTCTCTGATGATAGCTTTTAAGAAAATATAGTCTTATTAGAATGGTTAACGTTAATTTTCCATCGGCCACAACGGTAATCCTTTTCAGCAACATACTGACGAACACAAGACTAAGAGACTCAAGTTAATGACGATACCCTCTGACCTGTCGCTAGAATTTCAAGAGCCATCGCAACGTACGTAGAATACAACGTTGGGACAAACTAAATTGCGCGATCGTAGTAAGCCTTGTGTTTGCCTGGTTACTCGTAACACAGAAGGGCGTGAAAGGACCTTTAACGTTCAATATCACTGGAGAGAGAATTAATACCAGAGAGAGAGTGAGAGAGAGAGAGAGAGAATAAGTGCTTGCTCGGACTTATCGTTTACTCGACACTTAATGAACGAAGGAAAAATCGATATAAAATTATATTATAAATTATAACAAAGGAAATTTAACCAGAGTTTTATATCCAAATATCGATAGAATCAAGAAAAATAAAAAAAAAAAAGAGTGAGAGAGAGAGAGAGAGAGAGAGAGAAAAGAAAAGAATAATCTTCGTCATCGAATTAATTCTTTGTACCAAAAGATAAGATAGAAACCTGCCAAGGAATATGGACTAAGGTAAATATAACAAACAAGAAGAAAAAGAAGAAGAAGAAGAAGAAGAAGAAGAAGAAGAAGAAGAAGAAGAAAAAGAAGTTAGAAACAGTAGTAGTAATAATAATAGTGTCGGATGCATGTGTAAGTGAACTATGTATATATGTACGTGTAGGAGTGTACCAGAAAAAAGACATATATACATATATATATATATATGTATATATATATATATATATAAATATAAATATAGATATATATAAGTACACATATACACATATATATATATATATATATATATATATATATATATATATATATATATATATGTATATATATATATATATAATATCAATTAACGGAAGGTGATAAGTTTTGAATGGTAGTGAGGGTATAAGGGTGGTTTAAGGGTGGCAGTAGACGGTTGTTCTTGGTGGATTGGGGTGGATCACGAAAAACAAAAGACTTACGGCGTCTGCCACGAGGTGTGCGGGCGGGAGGGCTGCCTGCAAGTGTCCACTCTTCAGCAGGGGGTCGGCGAGGCCTGCCACGCTGGCGTGTAAGGGGCTTGGGTGTAGAGGATGATGTGGGCTGGTAAGGTGGGCGGTGGATAGGAGCGGATGCCCGTGAGAAGCGGCAAAGGCCGAGGAGGAAGGGTGGGCCGCGAAGGGCGAGGTCGTCAAAGTTTGGGTGTTCAGCGAGGGCGGGGTGGGCCCGGCAGCGGGCGCGGGCAATGGCAATACTGTACTTACGTCCGAGTGGGCGGGCACCGCGTAATTACCCTGGATGGTGTAGGCTTGCCCACCAGCCAGGATCAGTGGCCCACCAACTTGGGGTTTGGGGCGATAAGGGATCGTGGCACCTTTGGGAGGGGACTGAAACAGAAAAAAGAACAACGCACGAAGCCGAATACAGTGATTATGTTCATTTCTTTCTATCGTTAGATCTATTATTACTTATGTATATATGTATTTATGTATGTATATATGTACATGAATTTTTATTAAGAATTACATTTTGATGAGGTGTATTACAAGATCAGATTTATATTATTTCATTCAAATGATAGATAATTTCGAAAGGTCTTAATGAAAGTATAATTTTTTTTTTCTTTTCTCTTTATTTCTAAATAAATCTCTTAAGCGTCATTTGGAATTGTTTTTCCAAAAGTTTGTAACAATTTCTCAATGAGATAAATAATTAGGATATGTTTCAATTACGATAGAAATTCATCGATATTTTGTAACTATTAATGTTTAATTGACAATCTTATATGTTAAATCATTCCACAAGTAATGACCCATTTTCTTTTTTCATTGGTCAAATCGTTTTATTAGAAATACGCTTGGTGCGTTTCAAATAATTGCGTGCCGTTTTAATATTACACACGCGGATTTAAGATCGAGAAAAATAAACGTTATCGCGGACATGTCGAAGGATTATTTGGAACATATTTAACAGCATATTGCTTCTATGGCAACAGCGATAATAAATAAAATATGTCAAATTTATGAGATGCGGTCACTGAGCAAAAGTTTGTAACGTATAATGTTCGTAAAAGTCAAAGAGGATTCGTTCGGGGGAAACAAACGGAAACTCGAGGACGAACGAAGGTCAAGGGATCACAGCCCACAAAAAGAAAAGAGAAAAAAGTTTTTCGCGACCAGAAACTAATCGCATGTAAATGTCAAAATGACAAACGAAAGTTTCTAAACGACGATGAGAAAAATTTCTTGGATCAAAGTAATATGCACTTTTCTTTTCGCCTTCTTCTTCTTTTTTTTTTTTTTCGCACGTATCGTTTCAAAATTAAGATGGGTCATTATTTATGGGATAATCGAATACGTTATTACTTCGAAACTCATAAAAAAGAAAGAAAAAGAAAAAAAAAAAGAGAGAAGAAAAACAAATTCCTCATAAAAATGAAACTCTATCAAAAAAAAAAAAAAAAAAAAAAAAAAAAAAAAAAAAAAAGATATAAAATAAATAATAGGAAGAAAATAATGAAATGAATAATGAAATAAATAAATAAATAAATAAATACATAAATAAAAAGGAGAAAAATTGAAAAGCAATTTGTTTTTGTTTTCAAATCTTTGTTAAATCGTACCTCTAGCATAACACAGCAGATGTGGTATATGCATTGCGTTATGGCTTCGCTCGTGCCTGATATGGTGACCGCTCGTTCCGTCGAATTCGGCAACATTTCGGAGGCGACCTGAATCGAGGCCCCTGTAACCTCGCGTATCTCCTTGATCTTTGAGCCACCTTTACCGATGAGCGAGCCACATTGAGAAGCTGGTACAATCAGTCTCAGTGTAATCGGTGGCCTTGGTACGCCACCGCCACCACCAGCACCACCACCCTGGATGTCATGGAACTGGGAGCACCATTCCTCAAATTTCTTGCATATCAACGTGAACGCCTTGAAGATCGAATTCGTTGGCCCGGTTACGGTCACTATCCGTTCGGGACAAGATCCATCGGATATGTTGATCTTTGCACCGGACTGTTATTAAAATATACAAAATAAATAAATAAATAAAAAAAAATTAAATGTTATCTTAATTATTATATACATTATATATCTGTATTATCTATATGTTTACTCGATATATTTAAATATAAAATTAATTTAATTTATATTTTATTATTATTATTATTATTATTATTATTAATTTTTTATTTGTATTTGAAATAAAATAATCATTATATTTAAAAAATTATTGTCATAGCTGTAAATACACACATACGCACACACATACACGTTATCTCTTCATATTATTTATATAATATTTACTGGATATATTTAAATATAAAATTAATTTAATTTATATTTTATTATTGTTATTATTATTATTATTATTATTATTAATTTTTATTTATATTTATATTTGAAATGACAAAATAATAAAATTTACATTTAAAAATTATTAGTATAAGTGTATACACACACATACACACAATTGCTCTATATTATTTATATAATATTCACTCGATAAATTTTAATAGAAAATTAATTTAATTTATATTTTATTATTATTATTATTATTATTATTATTATTATTATTATTAATAATAATATTATTATTATGAATCATTTATTTACATTTACATTTGAAATAAGAAAATAAGAAAATTTATGTTAAAAAATTATCATCATAGGTATGTGTATATACATATATTTTTTTTTTGTCATTAATAGATGGTACTTATGTATCCATATGTAATATTTTCATACACTTCTATAATTTATTATTGTTCTATTAAACGATAAAATTAAAAATTAAAAATTAAAACTGGCAAATATTAATTTTCAGTATATCAATCTCGTGACGAAAAAAGTAAATATTGTGTATATATATAGATATATATGACTCACCTCTTCACGGAACCTTTTGACGATTTCTCCCTTTTTTCCGATGATACTTCCTACCTCCTGTAACAGAAAATAAAAAAAAAAAAAAAATAATAAAAAACGCCATTAGAAACATATTCTATTCTATCGATTAATTAAAACATTAGAAAAGGTATATGTCGATCGGAAGATTGGTGAGATGTGATTAAATTTTACGAGTTAGTATCGTTCATTGAATGTAACTCGATTTAACTTTAAAGTACTTTCTTTCTCTCCCCCCTCCCCTCTCTCTCTTTCTCTGTGTGTGTTTATGTGTGTCTATGTATGATTATATGTGTATGTACCTTTTGATAAACACAGAAAGAGAACCTATTTTGTTGATTAATTTCCTTATAGTTGAAAAGAAAAATTTGCTGAAATCATCGTAGGTTGATTTATCATGTATTATTAAGTTCGATAATACGTGTCTAACTATTTAAAACCAACCATCATATTTTAAACGTTCAACCTAATCCATCAAAGATCATACCTGCATCTTACTAGCGTCCATCAATCTATCATATCAAATAGGATTCAATTTATATTCCTTCAATGTTAAATCAATAAGATTTGACGATAATAAACCTATAATACTACTCTTAGTGTAATGTCAAACACATCTAATTTCTAACTAATTGTAATACATGACATTAATAGATTAATACACACAAATATTTCCCAAAATATTTCTATTTACTAAACACACAACATACACACACACACACATACAGATTTAGAAATTTACAAAAATTATATCTACTTAATATTATATTATTATAACGTAAAATAATATTAGACATAGAATATTAGAAATAGTAAAGAGATAAATATTTCTAATTTCCTATACTCAATTATTATTATAATATATATTTATAATCAATTATTATAATAATATAAATTAAATTGATATATATATATATAATTAATATTATAATATTATAATATATAATAGTGTTAAATATAAAATATTAGAAATAGTAAGGAGATAAGTATTTCTAATTTCCTACATTCAATTATTATAATTATATAAATTATATTAATATATAATTAATATATTATAATAATAAAAACATATATATATATATATAATCAATTATTTTATATTATAACCATAATCTAATAATCGTACATTATACTATCTATATAGTATATAATAAATTTACATATAGTATATTATGACGTATAGTATATATAACGTCGATAAAATTTACTGTCAAAAGGAAAAAAACAATTGCGACGAGTCGAATTAGATAAACAGATAGATATTTTATATCATTAAAACAATACATTAACACAGATACATTATTTATTATTATTATAAAATTTCTATTAAATTATTCATTCCTACTTTTGTATCACATACATATAATCACTGAAAATTCTATATTTTATTTATCAACGTACATATTGTATAAAGTATACTATATATATATATATATATATATATATATATATATATATATATATATATATATATAAATAATATACAATATACTATATATTTATTAACATTAAGAACTTATCGTTAAAAGAAAAAGGATAAATGCGATCAGTAGAATTAGATAAATACATAGATAGATAGATCGATAGATAAATAGATAGAGATAGAGATAGAGAGAGAGATAAATATGTAGATAGATAGATAAAGCTTATGCTGGGTAAGCGTGGACTTGGACACGCTCGGTACGTGAAACTATAATTAGTTTCATGTAGGTACGCAAGCGTGGTATGTCCAGGGCAACTCACACAGTTCCTATCTCTTTCTATCCCTCTGACACGTTCTGACCCCGCGATAATGTCATCGCCTAGACTTCTGGGTAAGCAGGTATGCGTTCGTGCTCTTCTCTAAACTTAGACACGATGATACCCACGCGGATCCTCTCTTCTCCTTCTTCTTCTTCTTCTACTATTACTTTTTCTTCTTCTTTTTTGTCTTCGTCTTCATCTTCGTCTTCGTCTTCGTCTTCGTCTTCGTCTACCTCCTTGTGCATACCAGTCGCGTTTCGAAGAACTTACACGAAGACTATTTACAATTGGATCGATGAATACCTCAAACAAATGTCTCTTCAAAGGTGGCACAGAATTTCATTTGCATTATCCATTTTTCTTTTCTTTATCAGAACTATTATTAATATTATTATTATTATTTGTCCGTATTTTCTTTCTTCCTTCTCCTTCATTTTTTTTCTTCTTTCTTTTCTTATTGCCCATCTATGCCAATTTTTTTTTTGCTCTCGTTTTTTTATATAGAAATCTATTTCGGTGATTCCTAATCGTTTTCCTTTTTCTTTTTTTTTTTTTTTTTCGTTACGATATCAGATAAAAACTTGGACGAACTCAAATCTCTTTTTCTTCTTGATCGATTCATAAAATAAGATTTAATAAAATTAGATAACAATTAGATTTTCAGATTTTTCTCTTCTTTTTTATTTTTATTTTTTTTTTTTTTTGTGCAAATTTATAGACAGACATGATTTAGATTTAATAGATTAGGTAGTAATTAGATCGTGAAATTGATTTTCTTCTTTTTTTTTTGTCAATTTATAAAATTCTTAAAATAAATTTTTTAAATAAATTTATAAAATTTATTTTAAAATTATAAAATTTATAAAATTCGATGATCGTTAGATCGGTCATTTTTTTTTTTTTTTTTGTTCTCTTTTCACCTTCCATCGTCAATTTGCAAATAGATATGCGATTCTGATTTAATGTTAGATAATAATTAGATCATCCAATTTTTTCAGTCAATTTATAGATCGACACGGTTTAGATTTAGAATTAGATAATTAGATTATGTCAAATTATTTAATACAAAATGAATAATGCTTTGATTTATTTTATCATTTTTCATTTAATTATTAATCAAATAATAATTAGATTACTTTAAACGAGTGATAATAAATCTTTCATTTATCGTAATAATTCTGTTATTAGTTTAGTCAGATCGTATAATTAGATTAAATAAAATTAATGATTATTAATCTACACTTTATTATACTAACATTATTGTACAATATAGCGATTAATTAAGTTAATACGTAATTAGATAATAATTATACTATCTTAAATTAATGAGTATTACTCTTATTTAACAATTTTTATTTTACATTTTTACAGTGAAATACACACACAATTATTTATTTCAAATTGATCAAAAAGCCCATGAAATAAATAAATCATTGAGATACCATATATATTCGTTTATCGTACGATAATAATTATATGTTTCTTTATCAGTAAATGGCTTATAGAAAATTACGTTTCAAAGTTATATTAATACGTACAGGAAAGAGAGAGGGGGGGGGGGGATGTATAGCTTTGGGGTAGGCCGAGGAAGGGAGGGGAAATTTAGATCTATAAACAGGAACTATCAGTGAAAATTAATTTCGAGTAAAGAAATAATTGGGGGCAAATAAAAATAAAAATAAAAATAAAAAGAAAAAGAAAGAAAAAAAAAAGAATAAAAAAAGAAAAAAAAAATGAATAAAAAGATTTACTTGTTCGTTCGATCATAAAAGTGATTAGATCTTTAAGTCATCAACGTGAACATTATCATAGTTTTCTTTCTTTCTTCTTTTCTTTTTTTTTCCCTCTATCTTTTAAAAATACCAATATCAATTATTATTGTCCGAGTCCTTTGCCCGAAAGAAATGTCAAAAGTATAAAAATATATTTTGGTTAAGTTATTCAAAAAGGGATGGCGGACGGGGGGGGGGGAAGTGAAGTTTTACAAAAGCCACCCCTTTTTTTATTTCAAGATTAAATGCTAATCCGAAATGAATATTCAGAGAACGTATAAACCGATTAAATAAACTAACTCTTTTAAATTATCTCTACGATTCGTGATTTACTTCCTTTCTTTTACAGGACATTTATATATACATGTAAACGTAAATATAAAAGGAAAAAAAAAAAAAAAAAAAATGAAAAAAAAATGAAAAAAGGGAGGGGAAGGAGAAACTTGTTCGTGAAGAAAGAAACGCGCCGCGACTTTCATCTTATCTCTAATGATAATTATCTCTTTGGAGTAAAGATATCGGATGCATACACGTTCCTCCTTCTTTATTACTTTTTCCGAGTCAAGTTTCTTTCTCGTCCCACTTTCGCATTTTACTTTTACAATGATTTACATCGTCTAAGATTTCTTTTCTCTTCTATGACGTGTATGCGTATATATTTCAATCGATACATAAGACACACCGATGCGATTTCTTCTCATCTTGGAAATTTTTTTCTTTCTTTTTTTTTTTTTTTTTCTTCTTCAATCACGATTCTAATAATCTCATAAGATTAGAAATATATATAATTAAATGTAATTAATTTAAAGTAATTTTGAATATTGTATATATTATAAAAATTATTGATAGATCCTTTCAAAATCTTTGATATATGATAATAAATGTGACGAAGGATTTATTGAGATATGGTTTCTTTTTTCTTTTTCTTTTTTTCTCCCCCCCCCCCCCACCCCACTCTTAATTGATGCAATAATAATTAAAGGGAAAGATAAGAGAAGAAAAGAATAAAAAAAAAATAGAATTAAACATTATTATGGAGAAAAGCTTTTTTTATGTGTAATTAAATCGATTTGTTGATTATTTTCTAACGATATAATAAAGTAATAATAATAATAATAATAATAATAATAATAATAATAATAATAATAATAATAATAATAATAATAAATTAAATATAGGATTACATGAGGAAAAAATTTCAACGAGGAATTATATCAATTTGTTGGAGAATTTTTACTAACATAAATAATATAATAATAATAATAATAATAATAATGAAAAAAATATTAAACTATTGCAAAGAAAATTTTGGAATAAGGAATTATATCGATTAATTGACAATTTTTCACCGACATAATAAAATAAAATTAAAAACAAAAAATAAAAAAAAAAAAATAAATAAATAAAAAGAATAAAAAAAATTTAAACAGTATGACATAGAAAATTTTTTGAACAAGGAAGTAGATCAATTTGTTAATAATTTTTTATCAACATAATAAAATAATAATAATAATAATAATAAATTGAACAGAATTATATGGAGAAAATTTTCGACTAAGAGTTGGATCGATTCGTTGACAATTTTTTATCGTTAAAATAATTACTTAATTTTTTATCGAAGAAAAAAAAGAGAGAGAGAGAGAGAGAGAGAGAGAGAAAAAGGAAAAGTAAGAAATAAATTAGACAATTGCAGATAGAATGTATCACGAAATCCTTTTGATCAACGAAGGAAAGAAGCGTAACTGGACGAGAGTATCGTCGTCGTACGGCAAATTAGAGATAGCAGTTGTGGAACAAATATAGCTGGAACAAAACGACGATGAGAGACGCGAGAAAAGAGAATTGGGCATTGAGCCAATTACCATTGCTCTTTCTCCTGAGACCTTAAGGATCGTTCAAATTTACTGGATCTTCAAAGATCGGGATAAATTTTTGCAATCTCAACCAAAGAAT
Source organism: Vespa velutina (assembly GCF_912470025.1). NCBI lineage: Eukaryota > Metazoa > Arthropoda > Insecta > Hymenoptera > Vespidae > Vespa > Vespa velutina. The sequence goes on along the minus strand of NC_062190.1, from coordinate 7,305,512 downwards.
TCTTTTTCAAGTTATTTTTCTCTTCTTTTTTTTTCTTCTTCTTCTTTTTCTATAATCTTTTCCTTATCACATTTTTCTTATTAGAAGAAAAAAAAAAAAAAAAAAAAAAAAAATTAAGTAAATAATGAATAAATGCATAAATAAATGAACGAGTTTATTGTGTTATTATTGTGTTCTTAAAATGAAATTTTTATTAATTTAGTCACATAATAAATAATATGAACGTTCATTGTGATAATAATTGAGGGATCCAAAATTAGATTTTCTTCTTTTTTTTTTTAATTAATTCTACCACCTGTTGGCGTTTATTTATTATCCCTTAATGACTACTTAACCCCCTAAAATTCCTAACTCCCAAATAAAAAAAAAAAAAATATATATATATATATATATAAGAGAACAACCTTCGTAAAGTTAGTTTTTAATCTCCTTTTTATTTTTTTATTTTCAATCCATTTTACGGATTTACACGCATTACAGGAAATAAAATAAAAAAGTAAAATTTAAAGAAAATAAAATAAAATAAGTAAAATATAGAGAAACAATATCTTCGGATATTAATAAGTTGAAATTATTTAAGTAAAAACATTGATTCGTGTCTTTGTAATTTCATTCTAACTTCTATCAATTTTTGTTCTATCCAGATTAAAAAAAAAAAATTTTTTTTTTCTTTTTAATTGTTTTTTTTTTTTTTTTTATTTCCATGAAAATTATAGACCCAGCTTCATTTGTATTGATATTATAATTAATAAATAAAATAAAAGTCAAATTTTCGATGTGCTTCGTTTTAAATTGTGAAAATCATTGAAGATCATCTTGAAATTGTCAAACGATTTAAATTAATTTAACCAACAAATTTTAGATATTCGATAAATAAAAATTCTAACGAACATGATTATATTTTATAAGAAAATTAATAATATAAGATTCAAAATCTCTCTCTCTCTCTCTCTCTCTCTCTTTCTTTGTGTTTATTTGTTATTTCCTTATAACTATGTATTATTCAGTTTTGTTTTTAACAATAACGTTATGTTTTTGATGTGAGGAAAAAAGAAAAACGAAGAAGAAGAAAAGAAGCGATTTTAATAACGCAATTTGTATTGAAATACTAAAAACAAAAAAAAAACCCCCCTATAAGAAAATTAATATTTCAAAATATTATATTGTATATATCATGGCATATCTTTCTTTTGCATCGGGCTCCTTAATTGTTTTTACATAATTAAAAAAAAAAAAAAAAAAAAAAAAAAAAAAAAAAAAAGAGAGAGAAAAAAGAGAGAAAAAGGTTGGAAGAAAAAAAGGAAGAAAGGGAAGGGAAAAGAAAAAAGATAATAATAAAAAATTTGACTACGTCTTTGAATTATTAGACAAACTAGACGATGGGTCCCCGATTTACGAGGATGACCAATTGGCCGTTGGCCCTGGCAATATTCCAGTTCTTCTTTTTCTTTCTATTTCTCTCTCTCTCTCTCTCTTCTCTCCCCCTCCCCCACCCTCCCTGTCTCTCTCTTTCTCTGTTTCTTCAAAGTAGAGAAAACTTTGTCGAAAGTCTATAAGATTTAGGAAGAGATTGATTTTTACGTAACATGTGTGTTTTCATCGATAGTAGATCACAGTTATCGTGATATGAAGAAAGCATAGAAAAAGAAAAAGAAAAAGAAAAAAAAAAAAAAAAGAGAAAGAGAAAAAGAGAGAAAAAAAGTAAGGAAGTTGAGTTATATACTTAATCATTTATTTTATTTCTCTCGACAAAAGTTTTGAGATCTTTTGCTTCGATGGGATCGAAATTTTTGAATTAGATCAATATTACTACTATATATTCTTTCAACAAAATCGAAATTTTGCCTCCGATGAATTCCTAATTTTCGAATTAATATGTCTACCTTTATTCTTCCATTTAAGTATTAACCTTTTTTTTTTTTATCAATACTTTTTTTTTTTATCATTAAAATAAGATGGAAATTGTTATTAAAATTATTATAATTTTTACATTATCATTTTCGAGTAATTTTGTTTGAAATATAATTATTATTATTATTATTATTATTATTATTATTATTATTATTATTATTATTCTTTTATTTCATTTTTGATTTTTTTCTCTTATATATCGTTCGCAAATGGTAATTTCTTTTTACACGTGCGCGTTAACGTCACGAAATTGGATTTGTTTCATTTCTTTTCTTTTTTCCTTCCTCGATTTAACTTTCTCAATGATTTACTACGATGAAGATATAATTCGTGAAATCAAATGATGATTAAGTATGATGAACGATGACTGGAAATATATCGATTACTTACATACATACATACATATGTACAACGAAAGAGGAACTCGACTTAAAATTTATCTTAAGTGTGTTATAAAAAGCACGTATTCTTAAGCTAAAGAAAATGTCGGTACGCCCGAGACGTATCAAAGATAAGAATTTGGATTTTGGCCAAACATTTTATCTGTCGATGTAGTTTTAGCCGATGCAATTTTCGCAATCCAGGTAAAACATTTCTGTGAGTGTCTGTGTGCGTGTGTGTGCGCATGCATGCGTGAGATAGAGATAGATATATAGATAGAGATAGAGAGAAAGAGAGAGAGAGAGAGAAAAAGAAATTATCGTGCCGATGACCCTGACATTGTTTGACAAAATAACAGGAAGAAAAAAATCTTCCGGTTTGTTGAAAAACAAATACGAAAAGAGATCGAGATAGAGATAGAGAAAGGGGGAGAGAGAGAGAGAGGAGAAAAGCGAATAAAAAAGGATAACGTAGCAATTAACAAGCGACGAAAAGAGAGAAAAAGAGAGAGAGAGAGAGAGAGTGAGAGAGAAAGAGAGGGAAGAAGAGAAAGAAAGTTACGCTTGAAACGAGTTTTTTTAACGAACACCGCCGGTTGGTTTTAATTAGTCGAATTTAATCTCGAAAAATCGACAAAAGTTACGTACATACGTATGTACATATGTATCGTACATACGTACACAGATACACGTGTGAATAATGAAACAATAAGAAAAAAAAAAAAAAAAAAAAAAGAAAAAAAAAAAAAAAAAAAAAAAAAGAAAAAAAAAGAAAAAAAAAGAAAAAAGAAAAAAAAAAAGAAAAAAAACTTAATTGAAGAAAGTAAAAGAACTATGTAATAAAAAGACAAAACTGTGATAACAAGTATATATATTATATGTATATATATATATATGATCGAGAACGATAATGGATAGTCGATAATTGATATAAATCGATAGTCAAATAAATTTTTTTGTTCTTATTCTTTCCTCTCTTTCTTTCTTTCTCTCTCTCTCTCTCTCTCTCTCTCTCTCTCTCTCTCTCTCTCTCTCTCTCTCTCTCTCTCTCTCTCTCTCTCTCTCTCTCTCTCTCACACACACACATACTTTCTCTCTTTCGCTCATAAATGTTCATGTATTATATGAAAGTTATTTTTTTACATACTTATATAATTATAGTATTTTATAAATAAAAATTACAAGGAAAAATAAAAGAATACATTGCAACAAAAATACAGAAAGATAGAAAACAGATATAAAGATCGACATATGTATATGTGTAATCGTGTACGTATAACAAGGAATATCGAAATTTTTAATAATAATAAAATCAAAAGTCCTTCGGTGATATTGACAAAATCAATTACGAAAACAACGAAAAAAGATTCCCTTCCTACGAAACTCTAATATCAAATCTTCTTCGAGTTATTCTTTTTTTGTTTTTCATATCAATACATTTTCCCTTCGTAAGATTCGACGAAAAAAAAAAAAAAAAAAAAAAAAAAAAAAATGTAAAACAAAAAAATTCCTACGCTTGTAGTTTTAAATTTTGAAAAACGAACGGGGAAAACAAGGGAAACGAAACAAAAAAAAAAAAAAAAAAAAAAAAATAAAAAAAAAAAGGAAATGATAAAAACTAATCCAAAAAATTCTCACGAAAGAATGATCGATTTTTAAATTCGTTTAGACACATTCGGTTCAGTCTGTATTAAAAATTTCAGTATTACATACAGAACATACATACGTTGTACATACATACATACATACATACGTATACATGTGCATAAATAAAAAATAAATAAATAAATAAAACATAAATATATAGATAGAGAAAGGGGAGAGAGATAAAAGCGAAGAAAATTTGCGTGTGATCGAAAGGATAATGGAATCGGAGATAATTCGAATCTGTTTGATTGGCTTCCGGCCCTGGCCGATTTCCAGTATGTCTTTGGATGTCATGTGCTCATATGCTTCAACATTTATCTCCCTCTCTCCCTCCTTCCCTTTCTCTCTCTCTCTCTCTCTCTCTCTCTCTCTCTCTTTCTCATCAGATCATCTTCTAATCGTAGAAGACATAATGCTCTCTTCTTCAAACGCCAAAAACGCAGCCAGACGTATTTATTTCGCACGAAGAACCCTGCGCCTGATTATTACCTCTAGGTAAGAATCCAAAACGAACACTTTTGCAATGAATTAAGAAAGATAGATAGATAGATAGAGAGAAAGAGAGAGATAGAGAGAGAGAGAGAGAGAGAGAGAGAGAGAGAGAGAAAGAGATGAAGAAGCAAGTTCGTGATGAATAGGAATAATTTAATAAATGTCCACGATAAATCGTACGCTTTTAAGAGTTGATTACGTATCTGTGTCAATGTTGATTCTGTAATTTTCACTTAAATATAGATCTTAATAGATAAGATAAATGCGATTGTTCATATATCATCGTATTATTTCATAAGGTTTTGTCAAACTTTTATTAGAAATATTTTCATTCTGCCAAATATTTATCAATTCGTGTCAACGTTTTTGACGTGACAAATTTTAAACGAATGTAATAAAGATAAAAAAAGAATACAAGTACACACACACACACACACACACACACACACACACACACATACATACACAGAGAAAGAGAAAGAGAGAGGGGGGAGGAGAATGCGCGCGCGCGTGTGTGTGTGTGTGTGTGTGTAAAACAGAAATTATTTACTTCCAAATAAGAAAAAGAAGAAGAAGAAGAAGAATGACGAGAGAAACCTTAAAAAAAAAAAAAAAAAAAAAAAAAAAAAAAAAAAAGGGCTCTACTCTACCACTACAAACTACTATATCAAGTGTAGACACTAGAAGCACCCCAGTCACAACGAGGATACTCCCCACGTTGATGTCGTTGCCGTCCTCATCAGAGCGTAAAAACGTAGTGTAATGAGATTTGTCATGGAAGCACTTCGCCGATGCTAGATAGGGAATGGTAGGAGCCTAGAAAGGTGCTTTCAAGGGAGGTGGATGGATATATGCATGTTGGGTGAGAATGAACGACTACTTTAGATGAAAACGAAGAGAGTAGAAAGTAGATTACAAAGTCAGAGAGAAAGAGAGAGAGAGGGAGAGAGAGAGGGAGAGAGAGAGAGAGAAGGTAAATGTATGAGGAAAAGAAAGAAAGAGAGTGTAAATGTGTGTACGACGTGTATAAGAGAAAGAGAGAGAGTGAGAAAGAAAGAGTAGATAAATATATGTGCGTGTGTGTGTGTGAGAGAGAGAGAGAGAGAGAGAGACAAAACTCTAGGGGAACGATCATGGTGTGAAGTGTACTGAGTAGAAACCTTTCAAGAGTAGAGAGAGAAAGAGAGAGAGAGAGAGAGAGAAAGGAGAATGCAGAAGAAAGTGGAATAGAATAAAGGGAGTACCGGAAAACCTTCCGAGAGGGCTGCTCTTCTAGGATGATGGCGTAGCATCATTCAGATATGCAGAAAGGTGCAATAATTTCAGCTACGTACTTCAGCACGAACTCTAAGCTAAGTTTTCGCCAGTGTATTATTATGGATCGTATATATATATATATATATATATGTATATACATGTGTATGTGTATAAGTATGTGTGCGTTAATGTCAATGTGTACGTATACGATAGTTCAAGCGTTGCATATGTTCGTCTACGTGGCAGCGATCGAATTCACGATTTTATCTCTTCTATATAATGCGCTTGTGTATATATAAGCGTACACACGTACGTATGTTTCTCTTTCTATCTATCTATCTCTCTCTCTCTCTCACACACACTCAATCACTCACTCTCTTACTTTGTGTATATGTGTGTTTGTGAAGTTGATTCTAAGTGCACGTGACTGCTCGACACCCTTCCTACAATTATAATTACGTTTTATCTCGTACGCAAAACGCGCGACATTTAAACGTTCTGCTGCTGCTGCTGCTGTTGCTGCTGCTCTGTCCATTGCACGCGAAACGTATACAATTATGTTTGTCTTTTTCTTCTTTCTTTCTTTGTTTCTCTTTTTTTTTTCCTTTCTTCTCTCTCTCTTTTTTTTTTTTTTTTATTATTTTTTTTCAGACATCCCTTGATGTTTAAAAAAGTCAACCAAATGAATTTACAAACACGCGTAGAACACGTAATCGATATGATGCTTTTTTAAAAAAATGTACTCTGTATCCAGAGAAATGAAATTTTCGATTTATAAAATACATCTACACACACACACACACACGAACGTATATAATTTAATTGTAACGCTAACCGATCTAACGCCATCTCCCTATTAATTATCGAATCAATGGATATTAATAGTACGTTATTGTACATGATGAAGAACGGCCCGTGTTGTATACGTTTATCATCGATTATTCGATCAGACACCATCACGGATATCTCACAATTTGATGTTCGTCATTATTCTTCATTTTAATTCGTTGTTTTTCTATTGATTTTATATATATATATATATATATATATATATATATATATATATATATATATATGCCGCGGATTTGACGACAAATTTTTACGTTAAATCGACCAATAGAAACGTTCGAATGTTTCTGAACGATTCTATTGGTCGAACAGAATCTTTTTTTTTTTTTTTTTTTTTCTTTTCTAGCGAAAAAGATAGAGCTGGAAAGGGAATAGCTATTTCTTCTTCTACTTTTTATTTTTCTTATAGAGAAGGAGAGACAAGATAACGTTAAAAGTTTGTAATAGTAGTCGGGTAAGGCAAAAATTCTGAAACGTTTAAGTTATTTCATCCTACTTTGCATTACTTTACGCCATGGTTGCATTACTCTTTTCAAGTTGTAAAAAAAAGAAGATGAAAGAAGAAGAAGAAGAAGAAGAAGAAGAAAATGAAGAAGAAAATGGAGAGAGAGAGAGAGAGAAAGATAGAGCATGAGGATAGGGGAGGGAAAGGGGAGAAAATAAGTTGACGACGGTTAAAACAAAGAGAAGAAAATATAAATTCTTGGCACTCGTTCAGATATCAGAGTCTCCTCTTGCGTATTTCAGGATCCGTCGTTTGCTCCCCGTACGAAACTTGCAAAAGATTTTATTTGTCTCACTCTATCTACCTATCTACCTTATCTATCTATCTATCTATTTATCTATCTCTATAGCTATGTCTCTCTCTCTCTCTCTCTCTCTCTCTCTTTTTTTTTGTTCGACGACAGTGCATGGCGGGAAAATTAAAATTTTACTTTTGGATTCAAATGTCTGTCTTCTAGTCCACGTCTTTCAACACATCGTTTTATGAAACGATAATGAAGAGAGAAAAGAAAGAAAAGGATAAAGAAAGAAAGAAAGAAAAAAAATAGAAAAAAATATAAAAAGAAAGAAAAAAAATAGAAAAAATATAGAAAGAAAGAAAAAAAAATAAGGTGGAAAAAGAGGTGGGGTGGGGGGAGATAGAAAGAGAGAGGAAGAATTAAAGGGAAAGAAATGTGTAATGAAGTTACTCGAAACTTTAGACGGTCGATTAAATTAGCGCGTTCCTCGGATAGAAACTCTTTTCATGAAATAAAGTCGAACATGATTTCTTTTAAAAACGGAAATCTAGATTTTAAATGAAGTAACTCTCAAAGCTTTTCCTTTTAATTAGTTTATCGAAAAGAAAAAAAAAAAAAAAGAATCGATGTCTGTGTGTATGTGTATGAAAGAAGAATCAACGGTATATATATATATATATATGAGACAAAAGTTCCTAGATGATTATAAAAATGGAATTACTCTTTTGCGAAAATTTTTAATATTGTAAGATTAAGGTTTGTAATTCTACAATTTGAAAATATAAAAAAATAAATAATAATAACTAAGCGATAACAAGGTCTGAAAAAACAAAAAAACAAAAAAAAAAGAAATAAATAAATAATAATGATAATTTAAAAAAAAAAAAAAAAAAAAAAAAAACTGAATAATAAAAGTTATTTTTAAAATTACCCAAAAACTTTTGACCCATCCTATACAATGATCAACGTACGTGTCTCAAGAGAGAGAGAAAAATAAAAGAGAAAATCGATAGTATATATGTATGTCTATACACAAGTATATTATAACATATATAATGTGTATATATGTGTGTGTGTGTGTGTGTATATGCGTGTACATAAGCACGGGTGTATAAGTAGATATAAATACAGTACGAGTTCATTTCCTTTCCTTTTCTTCTTGTTCGTTTTTTCTTCTTCTAATTTTTTCTTATCTCTCCTTCTGGTTTTTTTTTCTTTTCTTTTTTTTTTTTTTTTTTTTTTTGGACAACATACAACAAAAACAAACAAGTAGTAGACTATCACAGGACAAACAGTTAGCAAATAAATAGAGAGAGAGAGAGAGAGAGAAAAGCGTATATAAGTATATATACATATGTAGACGTACGTGCGGAACACAGTATCATCTCCGTGACCCAGGTCAATAATAAATCGGTTTAGGTTTAGCAAGCGTGCCAAGAGTAACGTG
>NC_062190.1:7279286-7294286 GCF_912470025.1 Vespa velutina | reverse complement strand
GTAATCCTACAATTTTTGTATTGTATTTATCATATAACATGTATTTTCTTTCGTTTGTGAAATAAAAAAATGAATTCGTAAAAATATAAAATTCATTTTTTCCTTTATCTTTTATTTTACCCATTTTAATTATGTATTCTATTAAAAGAAATTTATTCGTTGTCGAGTATATATAGCTTTCAATTCTTCCTCTGATTATTACGATTAATTATCAATTAAAATCGTCAAAGCTCATATAATATTATATCGATTATTAATAAATATATTATTATATATCTATGAAGAATATTTTTAATATAAACGAAACGATTTTTACGCGATCGGTATAATAAAATAAATTTTTCATACTACAACGATTAAACTCGATTGAGCCGATATCTACGAATAATTTTCTACTGGAAAAAAAATAATTCTCAATGACAAATCCTTTTTAATGACAAAAAAAAAAAAGGAACAAAGAAAAATAATAATAAAAAAAAAAAAAATAAATAAATAAATAAAAAAAAAGTGATATTAATAGCGATTAAAAATGGAATAATTTTGTTAATAATAAGGACTAACCTTGCCCTGCATGATAAGGCGAATGGTCAAGGTGACCGAAGGGTCATCATTGAGCGCTGGTTTATTATCCATGCCGTCCATTGCGAGCTCACGACTGCTACTTCTGTGATGAGACGTCTTCTTGTCGAAGTTTGCGGAGGGAAAGGGTGCGGAAGAGGATAAGGAGGACAGGGGAGAGGTTAGGCGTGTGATTTTGGCTGGGGGGGTCTCGGGGGATGTACTTCTCAAACGCTCCCAGGTATTCTCAGTCCTTGCACTGAAATTATTTAAATATTTTATATTATTATTGATTAAAATCGAACAAGAAAAAAAAATATATATATATATAAGAAATTTAATTTCTATATTATAATGAAATTAAAAATTTTAATTAAAAACTTTTAATTAAAAATTTCTATATAATATATGTTATATTTATAATAATACTATATATATATAGACATGTAGAAATACGTCAATAACTACGATTCGTAAGAAATAAACCTTTTGTTTGTTTGTTTGTTTGTTTGTTTGTGTTTATGTATGTATACATATATGTATATATGTATAAATAAAGAGAATATACGATTTATTTCTATTTCTATTTTCTTTTATATATATGTATATCTGAAGTTGAAAAAATAAATAGTTATGTATGTATATACAATATGTATGTATATATATTTATACGAATACAATGTCTTTTATGGTCAGAAAAAAGTACCTTCCTTTGTCGCAAACATAAAATACTTTATATACAGTATATACTTTTTTCTATATTTGACCTATATTTGATTTATGCTGATCATAAAAATGTAATATAGACGATGGCAATTAAGTCGAAATAAATGAACTTTAATGCCATAAAATTAATTAGAATATTCCATTACTTTCATATTTAGGTAGACGACTTGCTGTACATATTTGTATATATAATTAATTTTTATTTTCCTATGTACATACACACACGCGAACATATACACACATACACTTAACATGAATACATATAATTTCTAATTCTTTTTTTTTTTTTTTTTTAACTTCAAACATAAAAAAGTTCGAAATATTTGATTTGAAAAGCACAATCGATATTTCGGGGGAAAAAAAAACTCTTGAAGAAATTAAAATAAATAAATAAAAATAAAAAAAGGAACAAACAAAGAAAAAGACAAGAAGAACGCTCGCATTTGTACGAAAAAAAAAAAAAAAAAAAAAAAAAAAAAGAAAAAAAGAAAAATAAAGAAATAAAAATCAAGCAGTATAAAGAAGGAGGGATTACGATTGAAGAAAGATGGACGACGGATCGAATGTTATAAATTAAGGAAGGGTAGTTCTCTTTTTTTTTTCTTCTCTGAAAGTAATAAAGAGCCCAGTTTGACGAGAAAACGGTGGGTACAAGTTTGACGGGTTTCTTGGGCAGTCCGTTACAGAGTTCAGAAACACGTTTTCTTGATCGTCCTTTAGAGAGTTCAGTTCTCGTTCATTGTGCAAAAGGTGGCAATATGAAGGTAGTTCTCTCTCTCTCTCTCTCTCTCTCTCTCTCTCTCTCTCTCTCACACACACACACACAGCACAAGCACAGCACAGCACAGCACAGCACAGCACACTGTTTCTTGTGTAATAAAATCATAAAAATTTCCGTAGTCCACCGGGCTTTACTAAACGCAGTAGTGGTCCTCAAAGAACTTGATTTGTTCTTCTTATTTCGATTCATGGTAAATTTTATGAAAGAGAGAGAGAGAGAGAGAAAGAGAGAGACGAAAAGAAATAGAGAGAAATAAAACAGAGAAAGATAGAGAGAATTTACGTACACGTATATTAAAATAAACTGTATATATACTACATACATATATACGTGCATATATATATATATATATATATATATATATATATATATACACATGTATTATATATCTGTACACGTATCTAGTACCCGTACAAATCTATATACATAACCATATAGATTATAGATTACTGATTATAGATATAGATATGTTTACAGAGACTAGATTTATATATTTAATAATAATAACGATAATAAAAATAATTTTGACAATATCTAGAGCGTTACATATCTCGGTATGTCTAACGGTTTTTTTTTACTCATGATGTTTCCGCTCTATGCACCTGTAAAAAAAAAAAAAGAAGAGACTCGTCTTTCCGATGAAAAAGTAATAGACACTCATATATACATAAATAGATAGTCTACATATGTAATATAGATGATAATCTATATATGTAATATAGTCATCATTCATTGGCTATAGTTATCTTTCTTTTTTATTAAAAAAAAAAAAAAAAAAAAAAAAAAAAAAAAAAAAAAAAAATTCTTTACTCGTCTATATAGTTACATGTGAACATGTGAATATTCTAAAATGTTTAGGATTAAGAACTCCATCTAAAGTCAGCTGTACAATCAACTCTTTCTCTCTCCCTCTCTCTCTATCTCTCGTACACACACCACATATATACACATACGCAAGAACATAGGTTTACGTTTTGCGTTTACACACACGCATGTGGTTACGTTTTCTATCTCACTCCTCTCTTTTCTTAACAAACATAACAAACATACAAACACACACACACACACATACATATACGGACGCACGTTGCGTTCTGCGTTTGTTTCTCTCTTTCTCTTTCTCTATCTCTATCTCTATATCTCTCTCTCTCTCTCTAATCAGCAACACGTCCGTGTAGAGTGTGTAACCGTTTCGCTCTGGTGCTGTTCGCAATGCAATTGAGCTGGAATTTAGTGCAATCTGCGTTCCGTTAGCCGAGCGCGTTTAACGCGAATCGCTAAACGTGATTGCCGAGAAAAAGAGAAAGAAAGAGAGAGAGAGAGAGAGAGAGAGAGAGAGAGAGAGAGAGAGAGAGAGAGAATGTGTGCGTGTGTATTAAAGAGAGAGATAACCATTTGAAATTTTAGAAGAGGATATGGAAATGTGAAAAGAAAAAGGGCATTCGGTATCTTTCTCAAATATGAAAATTCACATTCGATCAGCATCTATAATTCATTTTAGAGAATTTTTGCTATATGATTATGAACTCGCGAAACATTTTGAATAGATGATGATGATGATGATGATGATGATAATGACGTTCTCTACTGTCTTTTCTCTCTATTTCACTTTATTACTTTTTAAAGAAATGAAAAAAGAAAAAAGAATTAAAAAAGAAAATAAAACAAAATCATTTAAAAAAAAAAAGAAAGAAAGAAAATAAGAAAGACGAAAAAGAAAAAAAAAAACAAAAAAAAAAAAAACAAAAAAAATTGTACGAAAATTAAGTTTAATAAATGTTTAATTAATTTGTGAAAAAATTGCTATACGATTTACGAACTCTTGAAACATTTTTAATCCGTACTGGTGATAATTTTCTCGTTCTCGTTCTCTTTCTATCTTTCTCTCGCTTCCTCTTTGATTCTATAATTTTGTAAAAAAAAAAAAAAAAAAGAGAGAGAGGAAAAAAAAGAGAAAAAAAAAGAGAAAAAAAAACAAGAGAAAGGAAAAAACGAATGACAGTTACTCGTTGATAGGAGACAAAAGAAAATTGCGAGAAGATTGAAACGGACGAAATAAGCACGATTTACAAAATGATCGAGACCCATGTAACTACTTACTTACTATTGTAACTATAAAATGTCCAGTGTAATTTATCAATCTAACACTTGGGTTTCGCGCGTTATGCAAATCGCTTTGTCAGGCGGCGTGTCCACGAACCGAGTAATTAGGAAGTGCGTCACGCGATCGTCTCGTGAGAAATCGAATTTCATGATACGATACTTCCTTACAGAAATAAAGAGAGAGAAAGAAAAAAGAAAGAGAGAGAGAGAAAGAAAAAAAGAAAGAGAGAAAAAGATAGAGAGAGAGAGAGAGAGAGAGAGAGAGAGAGAGAGGGGGATAAATTCGAGATAAGGAAGCTTATATTGTATTTAGGCCGGCTAATAATTAAATCTAACAAATAAAATTAAAATAAAATTTAAAAAAGAAAAAAAGAAAAAAAATAATCTTTTCGTATTATACATGTAAATAAATAATATATTGTTTTATATACAATATAATCTCTCATACTGTATATTTACACACACACACATATATATATATATATATATTATAGTGTTTATATAGACAATAACTTAATAAATACTTTAGTATGAATAATCTAAATCATTACTATTATTACTTTTACGATTATTTCTTTCTTTATAAAGATATTTACAAATCACGTATCGAGATGATTTTACATAAGAAAAAAAAAAAAAAAAAAAAATGGACGTTGTTTATTAAAATAGAAAAATATGGAGTATTTCAACATTAATTATATTAATCAAATACAAATTAAGACGTTTTGCGAATGTTCTTTTTCTTTTTTTCTTTTTTATTTCTCGCAAGACAATATTTTTTATTTTAACGAAGAAACATGACATAACGATAAAATTACGATACTTCTTTATTATCATGTATATATGTATGAATGTATATGTATGTATGTATCTACGTGTAACAAGAGATTTTTCGTTAGTGTTAAATAATTTTTCTTAAATATTTCGTCGAACTCAATCGATGACGATCGTAAGAGCCAACGAAAACAAGAATGAAATTTTGAATGGGGGAAGAAAAAGGCGGGGGATGAAAGATAAAAAAAAAAAAAAAAAAAAAAAAAAAAAAAAAAAAAAAATAGAAAAGAAAAAAAAATAAATAAAAGAAAAAAGACAGAAAGAAAAGAAGAACAAATGGTATGAATCACGATTCTCACTTCATTTGACGTTTATCAAGAATGAGTTGGCAACATGAAAGTAACGTAAAATGTATGTTTATTGATCGTTACGGATATAGAAGAATGATTTGATCGTTTTTTTTCTTTTTAATTCCATATATATCTATCTATTTAAGTATGTACGTATGTATGTGTCAATGCAAAAAATGTATATATTTATGTGCCAATATAAAAACTGTAAAAAGATTAATCAAATTTTTTATATCATTTATTTTGCATTATAAAAAAAATATGGATTAAAAAAAAAAGAAAAAAAAAAAAATATATATATATATATATATATATATATATGTATATACAAAATTTAAAAAATGGCACAAACACAGACATTACACGTAATTCAGATCACTTTTATATTTATATAGGATTACATGTAAAATAAATTTAGTATTATATAATAAAAAAGATGAGAAAACTTAATTGATGCTAATTTATTTTCAATTTGTTTAAACACAAACGATGAACAAATCGTTTATATATATATATATATATATGATGATGATGATGATGATGATGATGATGATGATGATTAATAATCGTATCGTTTATTTAAAAAACCGTAGAAAAATTCGGAAATAATTCGAATGAGTGCGACGAACACTAAAGATTCTAAACTTATATCGAAAAGTGAACTAGAAATAGCTCTACTCGGTTTTACGTTGAATACCTAACTCGGTTTACTACGTTGGACGACATTTCGCAAGTTTTTCCTATGAAACTTCACATTAATCTTTCACGTTTATTGTTCTTAAATCTTTAGTAAATAAACTTGAAAGATCTAATACGAACATTCGATCGAAGGTATTAGATTTATCGAGTAAATAAAATAAGAGAGAGAGAGAGAGAGAGAATTCTCTTTTTCTTTCGTTAATTAAATTTTAAAAAATTTTCTCTTTTTTTTAAACGAACGAAAATAAAAATAAAAATGTCGAAGACCTATCCTAAAATTTCTCATACTACTCGTCCGATCGAAAGTCTTACATATTTTTTCTTTTGTAAAATTGAAAAAAGAAAAAAGAAAAAAAAATATAAATGAAGTTAAAGAAAAAAAAAAAAAAAAAAAAAATAAATAAATAAATAAAAAGAAATAAAATAAAATAAACATCGTCAAAGAATTTTCAATTTCGATTATTTCTTGATTATTTTTGTCTAATTTTTTTTTTTAATGGATTTTAAAATGATTCTCTCTTTTCCTTTCTAAAATTCTAGGAAAAATATCAATGAAGTATTTACAAAATTTCAATAATATCATATTTTTCAATGAATTTATTGCATTTATATATGTATATATTTGTTCCTCATTATTTTACTATAGAATAAAGGAAAAAATTTCAATGTTGCAATTTTAACGTGTCATTATAATTTGAAATGATATATTTTTTAACGTTCTCAAAAAAAAAAAAAAAAAGAAAAAAAGAAAGAAAAAAAAGAAAAAAAAATATAAAATAAAATAAAATAAAAAGAATGAGAAAATAAACAAAAAAAAAAATAAAGAAGAATACATAAACAGAAAGTACAAAAACATTCCATATGATATATATGTATATATATATATATATATATATATATATATATAATAAACGTGAAACGTTTGATAGTGAAGGATCATTGACATTCGTGTCGATTTCGTGAAATGTTCGTTCGTGATTCGAGATCATGGTTGAGGAGAATGGACAGATGTTATTGATAGGCTTGTTTCAAATCAAGTCGAAAATCGAATAACTCGTTACGAGAAACTCGTCATATTCGAGTTTGATTGAATCAAACGAATACACATACACATGCGCTCGTTCATCGCGTATATGTTATGCATGTATGTATTTATTTATAAAAAAAAAAAAAAATTCAAATAATATTAAGTAAAAAGTATTGGATCGTTTATACATGTAATATCGTACAACAATATTCGATAAATTCTATTAGATTAAGTATAATAACAGAGCGGAGATCAAGGCTGATTGACAATGTAATTTTCTTTTTTTCCTTAGATTTTCTCGGAAAATTTTATTTTTCAATTTTTTTTTTTTTTTTTATTTCTCTTTTGAAGAATCTTAAAAGATATAACATTATGAATTATAATAATATTTTCGCAAATAAAATGAGACATGAAAATAATGTGGTACAATTGAATATATATATATATATATATAAGAATGTTTTTTCTTTTAATTCTTTAACAATTTACAAAATTTATAATTTATATATAAAATATTAATTTCTGCAATCTGTCATTATGCTTTATATAAATATTAATTTGTCACCAAATGAAATCATTATACATTTCTATCAGTATGAAAGAAATAAATGATATATATCTTTTTTTCCTCTGAATTTTTTCCCGCATAGATCAAAAACTGATCTCAGTATAATATCGGGGAAAAAAAAAAAAAAAAAATTAGAGGGGGAAATAAATAAGTAAATAAATAAATATGACAACGAGAAGAATAAGTTGGAATCGAATGATTTAGTTTCTATCTTTTTGAATTTCGTATTTTTGATCGAGAAAACTCTTGTGCATCTATCGATGACAAATTGATTTATCTTTTGTCGTCATAAGTATAACGATAAACGTATCATTATCGTAAATATTCCCTCTTGGACAGGCGTAGCCGATTATTATTTGATAAGAATTTTCTTTCCCCCCCCCCTTTATCAAACTGTTACGTCAATTTTTTTTTGTCACGAAATGCGAATATAAATTCAACGTGCAAAACTTTCGTAGTTCTATATGCAACTTTTAGTTGATATATAATTAATTGCAATTTTTCAATTCTACTTTATATACATATATATATATATATATATATATATATATATATATATATATACTTACATATATTTTTGTTGTCATTGAAATTCACTATCTCGTAGATTTTTTTTTTAAATATAATGTTTTACGATAATGAAATTTTTTTTCACAGTATAATATACGTATTCCCTTTGATATTTGACAATAAATTGTCAATTTTATTTTATTTTATTTTATTTCATTTTTTCTATAATTGAAATTTACTAGCCTGTAAATATATATATATATATATAATTCTTTACGATAACGATCATTGATATTACATATCATACAGAAATATATATGCCACATTCGTTCTATAATTCACGTGTCTCCTTAAAAAAAAAAAAAGGATAACACAAGTTATCATCGTTGAAAGAATTATCACGAAGATATAAAACATACTCCAATAAAGTAACATATATATATATATATATATATATATATATATACACATATATATATAATAAAATATAAAGAAAGAATAGACGCGCGGAAGAGCAGACACACACATGAGGAGATTGTTTTTATGTCGCGCAATAATTAATTTTTTACGATCGATCGATCACTTTGAGCTCGTGAGTTCCGTAAAAGATTTTCTTCGTTCGTCAAACGTAAGAATACAAGCTCTCAAACTAAATTAATCCTCTTCCTTGTTAATGATCGTACCTTGTCTCATAGTCGATCAAATTCGATTATCAAACACAAGGAAATACACATTATATCCTCGTAGAAATATATTATTGAATGAACATAGTGACAAACGACGACCGTATCTCTTTTTTTTTCTTTTCTTTTATTATTCTTTTAAATCCCCCAAAACTTTTTGGCCTATATCACTTTTAATAAAATTATCATTTTATCGAGCACTCCTTATGAAAATAAAAGATTGAATTCGATCGAAGTTAGGACAAAGTTCTAAAAATTTTTGAAGGAGAGAAAAAAAGAAAAAGACTTCCAAAATGAAAAATTAATACGAAAGCTTCAATATTCCTGCGTCTATTGAATACACGAAAGAAAAAAGAAATTCTAGAAAAAGTGGTAGGAGAAAAAAAGAAAAAAAAAAAAAAAAAAAAAAAAAAAAAAAAAAAAAAATTTCAAAAATGAAAAATGGAAATTAAAGCCTCAACATTCGTGTGTATTGAATACATACGTATATACAATATGTATGTAGAAAAGAGAGGAGACGAAGATAAAAAAAAAGAAAAAAAGAAAAAGAAAAAAAAAAGTGAGAAAGAGCCAGACGGATATAGGAACGAATAGTTTCGATCGAAGAGAGTCAACGAGTTAGACAGCTCGACGTCTGTTAAACGCGGGCGCTTTAAAAGACAATTTCCAAAAAAAAAAAAAAGAAAAAAAAAAAAAAAAGAAAAAAAAAAAACATCAAAAAGAAAAAATATTTTTAATCTGTAACACTAGTCTTTTTCACCTCTTCTTATTTTCGATCAACGACCATCGATTCTTTTCATAGAAAAATATTTTCGGGCGAGTTCCAAAGAAACGAGAGAAACAAAAAAGGAATTAAAAACAAAAAAACAACGAGAAAAAAAAAAAAAAAAAAAAAAAAAAAAAAAAAGAAAAGAAGAAAGTTCTTTTCGAATTTTTAAAAGGGGCGATAAAGAAAGAGAAGAAGAGAGGAAAAAAAATTCCTCTTCGAATTTTTAAAAGGGTGGTAAAAAAAAAAAGAAAGAAAGAAATAAATAAATAAATAAATAAAAAAAAAATAAAAATAAAAATAAAAAGAAAAAAAGATAGAATAAAAAAACAGAACAAAACAAGAAATAAATAAAAACGAAAAAAGGGAAAATAAAAAAAAGAAAAAGAAAGAAAAAAGAGAAAGAAAGAAAAATAAAGAAGAAAAAGAAGAATCGGCTACTTTTCGCGAGGACTGTAACACGCGGAGCGACGAGTATAATATATAAACGAGAGGAGAGGGATAGATGAGGGGGCTAAGGAGAGGGAAAAAGGGATAGGAGGGAGGGAGAGGCGCTGCGCGCGCGCGATACCGCGTTTCGACGCGCGTAGGAGAAAATATACGTTTGCCGCGCGAGATATGTGTGTTGGTCGTATCACGGTGCCAAGTCGACGACCAGTAGCGAAGCGGTACAGTCGCGTTGAAAAACCGATCGAGAGTATCCGTCGCTCTTCGTATCCTTTCGTCTTTCGTATTCTCTATCCTTGTTTCTCTCTCTCTCTCTCTGTTTTCCTATAGAATATCGCTGTCTTCGTCGCACACATTTCGTTCGTTCGTTCGTTCGCTCGCCGAATCATCGCTCTCACTCGCTCGTTCGGTCCTTTTCCTCTTTCTCTCTCACTCTCTTTCTCTTTCTGTATGTGCGTGTGTAAAGAATAATACGTCTATCTCTTTCTATCCGATACTAACCGGAACGGGTGGAAAGGTACCGATCGTTCGACTCGCCGCCGGCCTGCGCGGGTTTCCTATTTTCTTTACTATTTTTCCTTCTATCTTCTCTCTCTCTCTCTCTCTTTTTCTCTTTCACACACAAATACACGCATACACACACGTAACACATACATAGAACCTACACGACGATATACGCACTTATTTCGCTGCATTCGCAAAACGTTCACACACACATTCAGGGGAAGGGGAGAAAGAGCGAGCGAGCGAGAGAGAAAGAGAGAGAGAGAGAGAGAGGGAGAAATACACACACGCGTACCGACGCGCACACACACACACACACACAAATCATACATACAAACAGAGGACACATATACGAAGAGTGGAACAGAGATTCTCACGCGTGTTCACGATACAACGCTAAGCTACGCGACGCTACGCGACGCGACGCGACGACTACCTATTCTCGTGAAACTAGAATTTCCGTGTACTGTGAAAAAAGAAATGTCAAACTTGTTATTATCGGTATCATTGTTCGTTAATTTATCACTTTCTCTTTCTCTCTCTCTCTCTCTCTCTCTCTCTCTCTCTCTCTGTTCCTCTGTTTATACATAAATACATACATATATTTAGTCGAACATAACCACTCAATTATTATTATTATTATTATTATTAATAATAATAATAATAATAATTAATATTATTTTTATTATTATTATTCTCGATTTTCCGGCTAGTAGGAATGTATCATTGCCGACGCGAACGTGAACGCGAGAGAACACGGACGCGGGCGAACGCGCGCGAAACAGACAGAGATGGAGATTGTAATATGGAAGGAAGGAAGGATCTTCTCTCTTTTTTTCTCAAAATTCGAACGTTACATATTATGAATATTTGTATCTGTTAAACCGGTCAAGAAAGAGTAAGAGAGAGAGAGAGAGAGAGAGAGAGAGAGAGAGAGAGAGAGAGAGAGAGAGAGAGAGAGAGAAAGGAGAAAAAATATTTGTTACTAACACGAGATTATCTCTAACTATCTCTCTCTTTCTCTTAGTAACACACATTCTTGTATTGTGGAATAATGATACACAAAAAAGAAAAAGAGAGAAAAATTGTATATATATTTTTTGAACACTCACGATCAAAGCCTCTCTCTCTCTCTCTCTCTCTCTCTCTCTCTCTCTCTCTCTATCTCACACACACACACGCACACACACACTCTCTCTTTCTCTCTATCTTTTTCTTTTCATATCAACTTTGAACAAATTCACACAAATCTCCACGCGGTTATTAGCACTTACGGTGTTCCGCCGGTAATCCAGTGCCACGTACTTTTTCTCGAAATTTCGTTTGAACAACGATTGACGACGACGACAACGACAACAATGACGACAACGACGACGACGACGACGACGACGATGACGGTGATAACGACAATAACGAGAAGATGGAAGAGGAAGTAGTGATGGTGGTAGTGGTAGTAGTGATGATGATGATGATGACGACGACGACGACGACGATGATGATGATGATGATGGTGGTAATGTTTCGCTGAACGATTACTTTTCGTTCACAACAACGACGATAAAGACAACGAGAACAACGATAACGATAACGATAACGATAACGACGACGACGACGACGACGACGACGACGAAGACAACGACGACACGACGATATAGGAACGGTGACGAGGATAACGCCGGCGCGGCGTGGCGAGCTATGGTGGCGCAGCAGCACCGAACATTTCTCTCTCTTCTTCCTTCTCCTCGTGGAGAGGTACTTTGATATATAAAGTGTGTGAAAGAGAGAGAGAGAGAGAGAGAGAGAGAGAGAGAGAGAACGAGAGTAAGATACAGCGAACGCGTGCTATAGAAAAATTAAGCGAACGAGTGTATGAGAGAAAGAGAGAGAGAGAGAGAGGGGGGAGAGAGAGAGAGAGAGAAAAAGAAATGTTGGAAATAGCAAGGAGACAACGAGACGGCGTCTCTCACTCCTCTCAACGTGAATCGAAACGGAAAAGAGACCCTTTCTCTCTATTTCTCGTTGGGGCGCGGTCGCGTTATTCTCGGGATTCTCTTTCGATATTTAATATTGGTTAAATCGTTCTAATCTTTTCATTGTGATCTATATTACATTTTTTTCATTTTTTCTTTTCCTTCTTTTTTTTTTTTCTTTCTCTTTTTTTTTCTCCCCCTTTGTTCGGTTCTTTTTTTGTTAATTACCTAAATGCACTCCTTAGTCATCGGTAAGAAGAAGCCCGGACCACCTCCACATCGACGCACACTGAACACTCTCGACGCGCCAAAGAAATACGGAGGGGGGTAAAGAGGAAGGCGAGAGAGACACACTACACTCTACGCGACACTGGAGAAAACCGCATCACTTGGACGGTACGCGAACGGCTCTGCTTGCCTCGTCCTCTTCCTACGCGCTCTCGACCAATCCTCGTCTCGTTCTATCGATGAACGGCGCTGCGCGCGCCGACTCTGCGCCCTCGCTCGACGTTGGAACTGCCGCCTATCGGCAGACATTAAGTACTATGACCTACGAGTTATCCCATTCGTTCGTTTCTCGCGCATGCGTTAACTCTACCACTACCGACCAATTTCGCGCACACTTTGAATCGATCGCGAACGCTTCTCTTCTCTTCACTTCACTTCTATTCTTTATATCCATCTACGCTTCTCTCGCGTTCAAAGAAGAGTCTTCGAGTTGCGATCGTCGCGACACGTACCCCAATCGACTCAATATCCTTTTTTTACACGTAGATATTTTTTTCATGATCTCTTTTCTCTTTTTCTTTCTTTTCTTTTCTCTTTATCTTTTTTCTTTCCTTTTTACCTGTCTCTCTCTCTCTCTCTCTCTCTCTCTCTCTCTTTCTGTCTTGTTTTTCTTTCTGTATTTTAAATAATAAATACGAAATAAATAATTATTCTTCTTTTTTCTTCCGCTTTTTCTTTCGTCTATTTTCTTTTGTCTTTCTTTCTTTTTATTTTCTTTTTTTTTTTTTTGTACTTTAAATAATCCTCTACGAAACAATATCTTTTTCTTTCATCATCTTTCAAAAAAAAAAAAAAAAAAGAAAAAAAAAATATAAAAAAATGAAAGGAATTAAGTATATCATCTATCATTTATAATAAATCATGTATAATTAAACATAAATATATAAACGAAAGTAATACGACGTTAAGAAATAAAGTTAAAAAATAAAAAGAAGAAAAGAAAAAAAGAAAAAGAAAAAAGAAAAGATTTCTCGAAATAAAAATACAAGTGCATTGATATTTCTCTCTGACGAGGATTAAATAAATCTCCTTTCTTTCTTTCTTTCCTTTTTTACTTTCTCCTTTTTTCTTTTAATTTAATCATCTTATATTCCCATAGACGTAAACCCGATGGTGAGAATGAAGAAGCAAAAACCGAGGAAAATAAAATAAAAATAAATTGATTAATTAATTAATACATGAGCAAAAGTGAAAGACCACGCAGAAGACCACGGTGATTGGATGACGAGAAACAATCGACTAATTGTTTCGGCGACTTCGTCAAACGGCAGGGCGCAGAACAGGGCGGTAGAATAGGACAGAAAAAGATAGGGTAAAGCAGAGAAGGGTAGAACAGAGGTAGACGGGCTTCCTCTGGCCGCCCTCTCAGCTCAACCCCCGCGACCGATAGAACAGAACGTCGGTAGCAACTGACGTTCATCGGAAACTCGATTAGCGCGTTTCCAAACTTGTTCTCTCACCGGCGATTCAACTTTCTTACTACGAGAAGCCGCGACCGCGCCTTATGAAGGACGCGATCGGTTCCCGTCACGGTGTGGAAGGTAAAAAAAAAAAAGAAAAAACCCATAACTTTTTCCCCCCGTTTACTAAGTAAGTAAGTAAGTAAGTAAATAAATATGTAAGTATACTTACGTAAAAATCCTTTGTCTTATTTAAACGAGGAAAGAAAAAGGAAAAAAGGAAAAGAAGCAAGAAAAAAAAAAAAAAAAAAAAAGAAAAAATGATAATGCGCGCTTGACGAACAGCGTTAGAGAAGAAAAAAAGAGAAAAAAAAAAGAAAAAGAAAAAAAAAAAAAGCAGAAAAGAAGAAAAAAAAATTGATAATTATATCATTTGAATAATACATGTCTCTACGTATTTACGTATTCAAACGCGTGATGTATGTCTATTAAATCGTAAGTGATTATTTTATTTGTGTAAGTACTTACATGCATTCATATACTTATGCGCTTAGTTGCTTAGTTGCTCTTACTACGAGCTGGCATTGATCGGGCGGATTATCGCGGTTTACGGTTTGATCTAACGAATCGTATTAATTGAATGAATGTCAAAGAAAGAGAGAGAGAGAGAGAGAGAGAGAGAGAGAGAGAGAGAGAGAAAGAGAGAAAGAGAATTTCTTTTCTTTTCCTTCTTCCTCCTCTCGTTTCGTTTTTTTAACCGAGTGAAAACTGCATGCCTAACACCCTTTCCCTCTCTCTCTCTCTCTCTCTCTCTCTCTTCTTTGAGAAAAAGAGAACGTAAGTGAG
>NC_062190.1:7266786-7274286 GCF_912470025.1 Vespa velutina | reverse complement strand
TGATTCGACAAGTGGATTCTCATGATTACCGTACGCTTTAAAAGAGAACCAACGTTTTCCGTGTTAAAACAGAGAAAGAAAGAAAGACTGAAAGAGAGAGAGAGAGAGAGAGAGAGAGAGAGAGAGAGAGAGAGAGAGAGAGAGAGATAAATAAAGAGAGACTAGAAAAGAGAAAAAGGAAGAAAGAAAAAAAGTGGATAATCCGTAGAGTCGAGTTACACCTCGTGGAAGACTTCGCAGGGTTAGAGAAACGTGGCGGTTCGTTATCGCTTTGCTTGGAAAGAGAGAAATAAAGGAAGAAGGAGAGAAATAGAGAAAGAGTGAGAGAGAGAGAGAGAGAGAGAGAGAGAGAGAGAGAGAGAGAGAGAAAGTAACGCGAGATTCGCTCGCGTGGCGTTTAAAGCGTCCCACCTTAATGCCTAGTCCTCACTGATTCCACTTAAAATGTAAACTAACTTTAAATCCGCCCTTGGTACCGCACCCCGTGCGCGCTTAAAAGAACGTTAATCCTACGGTTTAAGCTCGCTCTAAGTTTCACGTTAATATCCCAACGACGATGAACAGGAGAAACGGTTAAATTATTGTATTTATATATATATATATATATATATATATATACACGCATGATCGTTATTAATGACATATCTCTTGAGAATTGATATAAATTTTAAATACTTTTAAATGTTCTTTTTTTTTTTTTTTAATGTTTCTTTCTTTCCTTTCTTTTTTATTTTTTATTTATTTATTTTTTTTTTTAATTTACTCCTCTAAATATCTTTAAAAAGATTATTTAGCATTTATTTCGTAAATACTACTGTATAACAAACAAATATGAATTTTGTTAATTTGATATTATCTGTCTATACGTACATATGTATTCATATAAATAGTTAAATTATATATCATTGTTATTATTATTATTATTATTATTATTATTATTATTATTATTATTATTATTATTATTTTAACGTTTACAAGATTTTAATTATTATATAATTATTATCAATGCTGATAGTTCTGTGTCGTTTGTAACTTTATACGATCACATTCGAGTGTCTTTTCGTTCTCAATGTTTGACGTTTATTATTATCTAGTAATATCGATTTCCGAATGAATGAATGAATGATTGAATAAATAAATAAATAAATAAATAGATAAATAAATAAATAAATAAATAAATAAGAGATCTAATCTAGATATACCGTGAAATCGTATAAAAATCGTTCGCCTGTATGTTTCGTTGTAATAAAAAAAACATCGCTTGTTTCGTATTACATACTTACAAATGGAAATTCGATATACATACATACGTAAATAGGTTAAATATTATTTTGTTTAAAACCAGATCGATCAAACTCGCACGAATACCCATATCCGATTAAATAATTTAATTTGTTATTCGTCGTTGTAATAAAGTCTTTCTGTTTTTTTTTTTTTTTATTTTTTTTTTTTTATTTTTTCATTTTTTTTTTTTTCGAAATCGTTTACTTTATCAATCAAACGACGATTGCACCAAATGACGATTACACGGGGATTAATTATGATTCAACAAAATCAAATAATACGTCGAATTTCTTAGTCGTTTAAATCGAAAAGAAATTCAGAATGATTTGAAACGATTTTACTCGTAAATCGATCCTGTTACGTTTGAAAATTGAAGAGAGAAGAAATTCAACGTTCCAACTCTTCCTCTATATTTCCTTCACTTTTTTTCTAACCCTTTCCTCTATACCCCGTCTCTATCTCTGTCTCGTTTTTTATTTCCTTCCTTTTTTCTTTTACAAATAGCAAAGCTAGACATTGAAGCTTTCGCGGAAGGAATCAGATGAGTTTTCTCTCCGGTATCATAGTCTTTTTATTTTTCTTTTTCTTCTTCTTTTTTTCATCATCATCATTTTCTTCTTCTTCTTCTTCTTCTTATCCTTTTTCTTACGTGAAACGTGCTCGTACGAAAGAAAAAGTCGACTTTAGTTTTTCTAGCGAGGAAAATTCTCAGCAGAGAAATCCGAAATGTTAAAAGTCCGAATATTGGAAATGAGATGAAGGTTCTGCTTTTCGAACGCCATAAGATTTTCCAAAAGTAACTACATAATTATTTAAATGGTTAACTCTAACGTATAGAAAGAAACAGAGAGAGAGAGAGAGAGAGAGAGAGAGAGAGAGAGATAAAGAAAGAGAGTTACATTTATTTTCTAAACGTCGGAACGTAGTAGGATAATAATTCATAATTTTTTTTTAATTTTTATCGAATGTGACATAAGAGTGGCAGAAAAAAAGATATATATATATATATATATATATATATATATATATATATATAGAGGGAGAGAGAGAGAGAGGGAGGCAGGGTGTTAATTTTTCTTTTTTTTAATTTTAAAAGTATTTTGAATCATATTTTATATATATATATATATATATATATATATATATATATATCTTTTTTGATTTTATCATTCGCGATATAAGATTGACAGAGGAAGAGAAAGATAAATTTATTTATTAAATTTTGAAAGTATTCGGAATGATAATTTATATTTCTTCATTTTTTGAATTTTTATCATTCACTATATAAAATTGACAGAGGAAGAGAGAGAGAGTCGGAAAGAGAGAGAGAGAGAGAGAGAGAGAGAGAGAGAGAGAGAGAGAGAGAGAGAGAGAGAGAGATAGGGAGCTAAATTTATTTTCTAAATTTTCAAACAAAGTAGTATAACAGTTTCTAATTTTGTTTAAATTTTAATCAAACAGAATATAATAGTATAAGAGAGGAAGTGTGTGTGCATGTTTGAGAGGAAAAGAGAAAGAGAGAGAGAGAGAGAGAGAGGGGGGGAGATAGAGAGAGAGAGAGAGAGAGAGAGAGAGAGTTAAATTTATATTCTAAATTCTTAGTAGAACTTTATATAATATATTATAATATTTTTCTGAATTTTTATCAGGCATGATATAAAAGTGACAGAAAAAGATAGATAGAGAGGGACTTAAATTTACTTTCTAAATTCCATAAAGAAGTTTATGTAATAATTTATAATTTTTTTTCTGAATGTTTTTTTGATTTATAAATTTTTTTTCTGAGAATGACAGAGAGAGAGAGAGAGAGAGAGAGAGAGAGAGAGAGAGAGAGAGAGAGAGAGAGAGAGAGAGAGAGAGAGAGAGAGAGAAAGATAAATTTTTTTTCTACAATTTTAAACTAAGTAATATAATAATTTATATAAATATATTTTTTTTAATTTCTATCAAACACAATTAATCACACATATATCGGGTGTATCATTTGAAACGATATGTTTGAAATATCTCCGATTCTATTAGTTTTCTAAACAGAGTATTTTATACTAGAAAAAGATTTCGAAGTTGTAAATGTGTAATATTTATTTACGGCAATTTCGCAAAATCTTTTGTTATCATGATACGAAAGTTATAACATTTATTTATTCATTCATTTTCTTTTCAAGATAAAAATCGATATTTTAAGCTGATATTTTCTAGTTATACATTCTCGAGTCAATTTTATATTGTCGATTTTAAATCACTTGTTCGTCGATTCATGACGAACGAGATAAATCGAAATAATTGTTTCGCACACACACATACACGCACACTAAAGTTCTCTAAGAAATATAACAAATACATAAATAACAAATGATTAATAATTACAGAATTTTCACATGTCCCATTCCTTCCTCGGCCAATTCAATGAACAAATCAAATTTGAACGCGGATTTAATTAAATATTAAATTAATAAAAATTACTTTATTATAAATTAATTAAAAATTACTTATTATTGTTTGTATATATATATATGTATATATATATATATGTTAAAAGAAAATATATACACATTATACATTGGAGTGAGGATTTTTTATTGATAGTATGGTGTATAGTGGAGGATAAGAAAGAAAAAAGATAATAAAAAAAGTAATAGAAAAAAAAAAGAAATAATAAAAAAAGAGAAAGGAAAAGGAAAAAGAAGGAAGAAACGATGTCGGGATAAGCCGTACAGTTATTGAACTCGGCTCATGCAGTTATTGGAACCTTCTCGACTTCCTTCGCAGTAGTTCCGTTCATGGACGAGAAGTTAAGGGAGCCTTCGAGAAAAGCTAGGGAGAGAAAAATGAAGGCTCGACGATAACGGCCAGCTTCTTCAATTTTCTACTTGGAATTTAACGAATTTTTAGACATAAAAATTGATATAACGAAACAATTCGTTAAAGAATGTCTTTTTTTCTTTTTGTCTATTCTCTTTCTTTTTGTTTTCTTTTTTTCCAATCTAAAAATTTCCATCGGTAGACAAATTTTTTATTGCTCATTTATATCCGATAAGAAGAAGAAGAAGAAGAAGATAAAAAAAAGAAAAACGAAAAGAAGAAGAAAGAAAAGAAGAAAAAATATCGAGAGAGAAAAATTTGATCTAGAGAGGAATGTTTGTCTTCTTTTTTTCTTTCTTTTTTTTTTGTTTGTTTTTTTTTTTTTTTTTTTTTTTTAAAGACCCTTATGAAAATTATTAACCGACATTAAAGGATTCTCTTTATATATCCATTTATCGTTACAGATATTCGATTAATTTCATTATGAAATATTACGATTCGTTTTAATAACGAATAAACGAATGACCTTTTGATGAAAATGATATGGGAAAGGAAAACAATCAAAAACCAAAACAATAAAGGAAAAAAAGAAAATAAAAGGAAAACAAAAGTGCAATATATAATATCTATCATCCGCAAAACGAGTGTACTCATATTTTTTGATTTTTTATATTTCGTTCTGAGGAAAATTGAAAGAGAAATACTACAAAAAGAAAAAAAAAAAAAGAAAAAAAAGAAAAAAGAAAAAATAAAAGAAAAGGAAAAAGAAAAAGAATAAAAAAGGAGAAAGAAATGCAATATATACGTCCAAGAACGAAAGGTTACAATAAATATTTCAAAAAGTATTATATTTATAAAATGTTCATTCGAGAGTTATCGAAGAACGTAGGACTTCGACGGATCGAAAAGAATTGAAGATAAAAAAAAATTGAAAGAATTGATCGGATAAGGAAAATGGTTATCGGAAAATAGAAACCAAAAAAAGGAAAAAATAAAAAAAAAGAAAAATGAAAAAGAAAAAAAAAAGACGAATGTCTCGAATTTTTTTTCTATTCTTTTCTTTTTTTTCTCTGTTTCTTCTTTCTTTTTTTTTTTTTCTTTTTCTTTTTTTTTTTTTTTCTTTTATTCTCCCGGAGACGAGTTTCTCTCGAGCTTCGTGAAAATTTCAAATAGGTCGGTATACTAGGAGAGACAAGGAAGAAACTTCTTTCTCTCAGTATTGCTTATATTTTCAATGTTACACGTTTCGATCCTTCTCTCTCTCTCTCTCTCTCTCTCTCTCTCTCTCACTCTATTTATCTTTCCTTATCTTTTCGTTCGACCAGACGGTATTTAGTAGAAGGTTCCGCCATTTCGAAGGAAAATGCTGGTCATTGTTTTGTTTCAATTCGTGCGGCTAATTGCGAATACGTTTCTATCAGAGAGAAATGTATAAGAGAGAAGAAGACGAAAGGCTTGTGAAAAAGAGAGCGTGGCCTGGAGCCATCAAACTCTTTCATCTAGAAGCCATTGTTCTCTGAAATCTCCCTCTCTCTTTCTCTCTCTTTCTCTCACTATCTATATATCTATTTTTTTTGTCTCTCTCACTCTCTCCTTTACGTTCTCTTCTTCGATCTAACCGTTCTCCGATTTCTTCTTTATTTTGAATAATCTTCTTCTTCTTATTCTTCTTCTTCTTCTTCTTCCTCTTCTTCCTCTTCTTCCTCTTATTCTCTTCCTTCTTCATTTTCTTTTTCTATTTCTCTTTCTGCATCCTCTTTCCTTTTCTCTGTGACTTTTAGTTCGATTATTCTTTTTTCTTTTCTTTATTCTATTTCTTTTTCTTTTTTTTCTTTTTTTTTTTTTTCTTTCTTTTTTTCTTTTTTTTTTTTTTTTTTTCTTTTCTTTTTACGAAACATTACGATCATACGAGTAAATTGTTAGTTCAATGTCGAGTTTCTTGTTTGAAATGACCTGTTTAGTTGTTAGACACCCGTCGCGTTTCCGATCCATACACACACGTAAAGCGCAAGCGTGCATAATAAAATTCTAACGAGTCACGGATAAATGGGGTCACGTTTCTTCAGGTCAACATCGTACCTTTAAGGATGGTGTACGGAATCTTTTATGAAAGGAACGATATATCCTCTTGTATTGATGAATATTTAAAGAAATGTTTAAACGTTTTGGACGGTGTTACAATTCCTTTCCTTATTCTTCTTATATTTCTTTCTTTTTTCTTTTTTTCTTTGGTTTTTTAATTCACTCTTTTCTTTTTTTCCTATCTTCTTCCTTCTTTTTCTCCTTTTTGTTTCTTTTTTTTTTTTCTTTCTTTTCTTTTTTTCTTTTTTTTTTTTTTTTGGAAAATAACGAACAATTTGCGTTTTTTTTAACTTTTCGTAGTAGTTTCTACCTGCACTTTCGTAGCTTCTTATATTTTCTTTTTTTTTTTTTTTTTTTTTTTTTTTTTTTGTATATTTAAAAAATTTTCGATCATTCGTGTCTTCTTTGTGAGATTTTTGTTTGTTGTTATTTCGAAATTTGAGGAAAAGAAAAAAAAAAGAAAAGAAAAACTTATAAAATGATAAAAAACAATTTGGAATGATAACAGCATACTCGTACAATTTTATTTATGAATTTTTTGTTATCTTTTTGTAATCTTATTTTCCTTTTTTTTCTTTTTTTTTTTTTTTCTTTTTTTTTTGTTCTTATACCCTCATTCCTTTATCCTAAAAATTTAGACAAAAAGTTTTTGAAATCTTTGATCGAACGAGAAACAAATTTATGTAAATTTGAGAAATACACTTGTACGAATTTTTCGAAAAGCGATTTCATATTAATACCAATCGTAAATTTTAATCTTCAATATATTATTTGTCGTATATTATTCTTTTTCCTTGTTCTTTTTTTTTTTTATAAGATCTTTTTTCTTTTTCTTTTTCACGTACACCTCTTTAATATTAAAAATTTAGATAAGTTAATGATTGACCATAGAATATTGTATGTACGTCCCTTCGAAGATTTTGATGTTCTCGGCTATCAGCTTGTCAGTTTCTAACAGGTCGAGTACTGATCCATAAATCACACGATTCTCCTGCTCTATTATAGTTAAAGCCAACGTATATCTTGTCTCTCCACTTTCTCTCTCTCTCTCTCTCTCTCTCTCTCTCTCTCTCTCTCTCTCTCTATCTCTCTCTCTCAAGTTTGGCTTTCCAGTCCGTAGCCGACACTTCGCGGCGTCTCCATTCTACCAATGATTTTCGAGTATACGTCAATCTCTCTCGCTCTCTCTCTCTCTCTCTCTCACTCACTCTCTTTCTCTTTCTATCCATCTATCTCCATCTTTCTCTCTTAGTCTTCTGTTTCTGATGTGTCCTCGTATCGAAATAATGACCCTTGACCGATAAGAAATACTAATCATATATCTCAGGTATA